>NW_028255992.1:0-139235 GCF_971803275.1 Cyanistes caeruleus | reverse complement strand
AACCCAATACCCCTAACCCTAACCCTAACCCTCCCCCCCTCCCCCCTAACCCTACCCCTCACCCTAACCACCCTAACCCTAACCCTAACCCTAACCCTAACCCTAACCCTAACCCTACCCTAACCCTAACCCTAACCCTAACCCTAACCCTAACCCTAACCCTAACCCTAACCCTAACCCTAACCCTAACCCTAACCCCTAACCCTAACCCTAACCCTAACCCTAACCCTACCCTAACCCTAACCCTAACCCTAACCCTAACCCTAACCCTACCCTAACCCTAACCCTAACCCTAACCCTAACCCTAACCCTAACCCTAACCCTAACCCTAACCCTACCCTAACCCTAACCCTACCCTAACCCTAACCCTAACCCTAACCCTAACCCTAACCCTAACCCTAACCCTAACCCTAACCCTAACCCTAACCCTAACCCTAACCCTACCCTAACCCTAACCCTAACCCTAACCCTAACCCTAACCCTAACCCTAACCCTAACCCTAACCCTAAACCCTAACCCTAACCCTAACCCTAACCCTAACCCTAACCCTAACCCTAACCCTAACCCTAACCCTAACCCTAACCCTAACCCTAACCCTACCCTAACCCTAACCCTAACCCTAACCCTAACCCTAACCCTAACCCTAACCCTAACCCTAACCCTAACCCTAACCCTAACCCTAACCCTAACCCTAACCCTAACCCCTAACCCTAACCCTAACCCTAACCCTAACCCTAACCCTAACCCTAACCCTAACCCTAACCCTAACCCTAACCCTAACCCTAACCCTAACCCTAACCCTAACCCTAACCCTAACCCTAACCCTAACCCTAACCCTAACCCTAACCCTAACCCTAACCCTAACCCTAACCCTAACCCTAACCCTAACCCTAACCCTAACCCTAACCCTAACCCTAACCCTAACCCTAACCCTAACCCTAACCCTAACCCTAACCCTAACCCTAACCCTAACCCTAACCCTAACCCTAACCCTAACCCTAACCCTAACCCTAACCCTAACCCTAACCCTAACCCTAACCCTAACCCTAACCCAACCCTAACCCTAACCCTAACCCTAACCCTAACCCTAACCCTAACCCTAACCCTAACCCTAACCCTAACCCTAACCCTAACCCTAACCCTAACCCTAACCCTAACCCTAACCCTAACCCTAACCCTAACCCTAACCCTAACCCTAACCCTAACCCTAACCCTAACCCTAACCCTAACCCTAACCCTAACCCTAACCCTAACCCTAACCCTAACCCTAACCCTAACCCTAACCCTAACCCTAACCCTAACCCTAACCCTAACCCTAACCCTAACCCTAACCCTAACCCTAACCCTAACCCTAACCCTAACCCTAACCCTAACCCTAACCCTAACCCTAACCCTAACCCTAACCCTAACCCTAACCCTAACCCTAACCCTAACCCTAACCCTAACCCTAACCCTAACCCTAACCCTAACCCTAACCCTAACCCTAACCCTAACCCTAACCCTAACCCTAACCCTAACCCTAACCCTAACCCTAACCCTAACCCTAACCCTAACCCTAACCCTAACCCTAACCCTAACCCTAACCCTAACCCTAACCCTAACCCTAACCCTAACCCTAACCCTAACCCTAACCCTAACCCTAACCCTAACCCTAACCCTAACCCTAACCCTAACCCTAACCCTAACCCTAACCCTAACCCTAACCCTAACCCTAACCCTAACCCTAACCCTAACCCTAACCCTAACCCTAACCCTAACCCTAACCCTAACCCTAACCCTAACCCTAACCCTAACCCTAACCCTAACCCTAACCCTAACCCTAACCCTAACCCTAACCCTAACCCTAACCCTAACCCTAACCCTAACCCTAACCCTAACCCTAACCCTAACCCTAACCCTAACCCTAACCCTAACCCTAACCCTAACCCTAACCCTAACCCTAACCCTAACCCTAACCCTAACCCTAACCCTAACCCTAACCCTAACCCTAACCCTAACCCTAACCCTAACCCTAACCCTAACCCTAACCCTAACCCTAACCCTAACCCTAACCCTAACCCTAACCCTAACCCTAACCCTAACCCTAACCCTAACCCTAACCCTAACCCTAACCCTAACCCTAACCCTAACCCTAACCCTAACCCTAACCCTAACCCTAACCCTAACCCTAACCCTAACCCTAACCCTAACCCTAACCCTAACCCTAACCCTAACCCTAACCCTAACCCTAACCCTAACCCTAACCCTAACCCTAACCCTAACCCTAACCCTAACCCTAACCCTAACCCTAACCCTAACCCTAACCCTAACCCTAACCCTAACCCTAACCCTAACCCTAACCCTAACCCTAACCCTAACCCAACCCTAACCCTAACCCTAACCCTAACCCTAACCCTAACCCTAACCCTAACCCTAACCCTAACCCTAACCCTAACCCTAACCCTAACCCTAACCCTAACCCAAAGGGCCCTAACCCTAACCCTAACCCTAACCCTAACCCTAACCCAAAGGGCCCTAACCCTAACCCTAACCCTAACCCTAACCCTAACCCTAACCCTAACCCTAACCCTAACCCTAACCCTAACCCTAACCCTAACCCTAACCCTAACCCTAACCCTAACCCTAACCCTAACCCTAACCCTAACCCTAACCCTAACCCTAACCCTAACCCTAACCCTAACCCTAACCCTAACCCTAACCCTAACCCTAACCCTAACCCTAACCCTAACCCTAACCCTAACCCTAACCCAACCCTAACCCTAACCCTAACCCTAACCCTAACCCTAACCCTAACCCTAACCCTAACCCTAACCCTAACCCTAACCCTAACCCTAACCCTAACCCTAACCCAAAGGGCCCTAACCCTAACCCTAACCCTAACCCTAACCCTAACCCAAAGGGCCCTAACCCTAACCCTAACCCTAACCCTAACCCTAACCCTAACCCTAACCCTAACCCTAACCCTAACCCTAACCCTAACCCTAACCCTAACCCTAACCCTAACCCTAACCCTAACCCTAACCCTAACCCTAACCCTAACCCTAACCCTAACCCTAACCCTAACCCTAACCCTAACCCTAACCCTAACCCTAACCCTAACCCTAACCCTAACCCTAACCCTAACCCTAACCCTAACCCTAACCCTAACCCTAACCCTAACCCTAACCCTAACCCTAACCCTAACCCTAACCCTAACCCTAACCCTAACCCTAACCCTAACCCTAACCCTAACCCTAACCCTAACCCTAACCCTAACCCTAACCCTAACCCTAACCCTAACCCTAACCCTAACCCTAACCCTAACCCTAACCCTAACCCTAACCCTAACCCTAACCCTAACCCTAACCCTAACCCTAACCCTAACCCTAACCCTAACCCTAACCCTAACCCTAACCCTAACCCTAACCCTAACCCTAACCCTAACCCTAACCCTAACCCTAACCCTAACCCTAACCCTAACCCTAACCCTAACCCTAACCCTAACCCTAACCCTAACCCTAACCCTAACCCTAACCCTAACCCTAACCCTAACCCTAACCCTAACCCTAACCCTAACCCTAACCCTAACCCTAACCCTAACCCTAACCCTAACCCTAACCCTAACCCTAACCCTAACCCTAACCCTAACCCTAACCCTAACCCTAACCCTAACCCTAACCCTAACCCTAACCCTAACCCTAACCCTAACCCTAACCCTAACCCTAACCCTAACCCTAACCCTAACCCTAACCGTAACTGAAAGTGAAAGTGAAAGTGAAACCGAAACCGAAACCGAAAGTGAAAGTGAAACCGAAACCGAAAGTGAAACTGAAACCGAAAGTGAAACTGAAAGTGAAACTGAAACCGAAAGTGAAAGTGAAAGTGAAACTGAAACTGAAAGTGAAAGTGAAAGGGAAAGGGAAAGGGAAACCGAAACTGAAAGTGAAACCGAAAGTGAAAGTGAAACCGAAAGTGAAACTGAAACTGAAAGTGAAACTGAAAGTGAAACTGAAACCGAAACTGAAACTGAAACTGAAACTGAAAGTGAAACCGAAAGTGAAAGTGAAACCGAAACCGAAAGTGAAAGTGAAACCGAAAGTGAAAGTGAAACCGAAACCGAAAGTAAAACCGAAACCGAAACCGAAACCGAAAGTGAAAGTGAAACTGAAACTGAAACTGAAACCGAAACTGAAACTGAAACTGAAACTGAAAGTGAAACCGAAAGTGAAAGTGAAACCGAAACCGAAAGTGAAAGTGAAACCGAAATCTAGAACCTGATCTAGAACCTGATCTAGAACCTGATCTAGAACCGGATCTAGAACGTGATCTAGAACCTGATCTAGAACGTGATCTAGTACTTGATCTAGAACCTGATCTAGAACCGTTACCTAGAACCCTAACCTAGAACCGTGATCTAGAACCGTAACCTGGAACCCTGAACTAGAACCATAACCTGGAACTTGAGCCTGGAACTGCAACGTGGAACTCGAGTCTGGAGCTGTAGCTTTGAATTTCAGATTAAATATGGCGGCTGCTAAGTATTTCCGGCAAAAACATGGCCGCGCCGTGTATTTCCGGCAAAAAGATGGCCGCCCCCATCAATTTCCGGTTCAAAATGGCTGCGCCCTGTATTTCCGGGTAAAAGATGGCGGCGCCTATGCATTTCCGGCAAAAACATGGCGGCGCCCTGTATTTCCGGTTTAAAATGGCCGCGCCCGGTATTTCCGGCAAAAACATGGCCGCCCCCATGTATTTCCGGTTTAAAATGGCCGCGCCCTGTATTTCCGGCAAAAACATGGCCGCCCCCATGTATTTCCGGTTTAAAATGGCCGCGCCCTGTATTTCCGGCAAAAACATGGCCGCGCCCTATATTTCCGGTTCAAAATGGCCGCGCCCATGTGGTTATGCATAATTGTAGTGTCGTGCTTGTGTGTGGCTTTGAAACGGGGCGCCGAGAAGCGCGAGAAAAACGGCACCGAATGCCGCGCTGTCGCGCGGCATTCGGTGCCGTTTTTCTCGCGTTTCTCGGCCCCGGGATTTGGGATTCTCGATTTGATTTTTTCCGGGACAAAATGGCGCCGCGCATGCGCCGTGGGGGCTTTCGGGCGGGTGCCGTCGCGCCGGTGACGCGCTTCCGGTCAAGATGGCGGCGCCCGTGTCGGGGGGTTTACCGGAGCCGCGCGGCCGCGGGAGCGCCCGGCGCCGACCCGGAACGACCCTCCGGCGCGCTGGCGCGCGCCGGAGGGTCGTTCCGGGTCGGCGCCGGGCGCTCCCGCGGCCGCGCGGGGCTTGGGGGGGCGACGGTGATCGGGATTGTTTCCGGGGCTTCGGGACGGGTTTTTTGGCGTGGCGGGGTCGGCGGCGTGCGTCCGGGGTGTGGTGCTTGTGTTACGGTGTCTTTTTGTCGGTTTTCTGGGTTTATTTTATTAAAAATATGATTGTTTATATTTTTTTACAAAATGGCGGCCGTCTGATGTCATCGGGGCGGAGCGCCTTGACGGACAGCTGCGGGGCGGTGTCGAGGGGCGGGGAGGCGTGACGGGCGGCTCGGGGGCGGTGCCGGGGGGCGGGGAGGTGTGACGGGCGGCTCGGGGGTGGTGCCGGGGGGCGGGGAGGCGTGACGGGCGGCTCGGGGGTGGTGCCGGGGGGCGGGGAGGCGTGACGGGCGGCTCGGGGGCGGTGCCGGGGGGCGGGGAGGCGTGACGGGCGGCTCGGGGGCGGTGCCGGGGGGCGGGGCTCGGTGACGGACACGCGCGGGGCGGTTCCGAGGGGCGGGGCCACGTGACGGATGCCGCGGGGGTGGTGCCGGGGGCGGGGCCGCGGGGCGGGGCTGCGTGATGGACGGCGTGGGGGCGGTTCCGGGGGGCGGTGCCGGGGGTGGGGCGGCGTGATCGACGGATCTGGGGCGGTCCCGAGGGGCGGAGCGGTGCCGGGGTGTGGTGTGGTGTGATAGGCAGCTTGGGGGCTCTGCTGGGGTTGAGGGGTGGTGTTTTGGTGGGTGTTGTGTTGATTGGGGGGGCTCCCGTTGTTCTTGGCGTGTTGGGAGTGGGGGTGCTGGGGTGGGGGGCTGTGTTTTGGGCTGGGGTGTGCTTGAGGGGTGGGTGCTTGGGGATGGGGGGGGTGTATAGTTAGGGTGGGTGCTTGGGGATGGGGGGTGAATAGGGGGGGTGGGGGCTAGGGGATGGGGGGGTGTGCAGTAGGGGTGGGGGCTAGGGGATGGGGGGGTGTGCAGTAGGGGTGGGTGCTTGGGGATGGGGGTTGCATAGGGGGAGTGGGTGCTTGGGGATGGGGGGGGTGTATAGTTAGGGTGGGTGCTTGGGGATGGGGGGTGAATAGGGGGGGTGGGGGCTAGGGGATGGGGGGGTGTGCAGTAGGGGTGGGGGCTAGGGGATGGGGGGGTGTGCAGTAGGGGTGGGTGCTTGGGGATGGGGGTTGCATAGGGGGAGTGGGTGCTTGGGGATGGGGGGTGCATAGTGGGAGTGGGTGCTAGGGGATGGGGGGTGCATAGTGGGAGTGGGTGCTAGGGGATGGGGGGTGTGCAGGAGGGGTGGGTGAAGGGCTTGGGTGAGTGCTAGGGGAGGGTCATTGGTGTGTCATGAGTGAGTGACAGTGGGATAGGGGTGGGGACTAGGTATGGTGTAGGTGGGAGGGGGTGGGGCCCCCTATATAGTATATATACTATAAAGAAAAAGAATAAAAACTATAAGTCTGGTGCAGCAGTAGAAGGTTTCGTGCTCCCGGGGAGTAAGTGGTATGTACTTTATAATTTTTAATTTGTTTTTTTACTCCCCGGGAGCACGAAAGGTTCTACTGCTGCTTTTTCTAAGTTTAAAGTTTAAGCTAGAAAGCAAAAGAAGAAGTTAGAGAGAAGAGAAATGAGTTAAAGTTTGACGGAAAGAAAATAGAGAGAGAGTGAAGAGAAACAAAGTCAGAGTCACAGAGAAAAGGGAAAGAGAGGGGGAGCAAAAAGAAACTAAGTCCAAGTCAGAGTCACAGAAAAAAGGGAAAGAGAGGGGGAGCAAAAAGAAACTAAGTCCAAGTCAGAGTCACAGAGAAAAGGGAAAGAGAGGGGGAGCAAAAAGAAACTAAATCCAAGTCAGAGTCACAGAGAAAAGGGAAAGAGAGGGGGAGCAAAAAGAAACTAAGTCCAAGTCAGAGTCACAGAGAAAAGGGAAAGAGAGGGGGAGCAAAAAGAAACTAAATCCAAGTCAGAGTCACAGAGAAAAGGGAAAGAGAGGGGGAGCAAAAAGAAACTAAGTCCAAGTCAGAGTCACAGAGAAAAGGGAAACAGAGTCAAAGTGAAAAGAAAGAGAGGGACAGTGGAGAGAAACCAACTCTACTTCCTTTCCATCTAACTCAGAGGCAGAGAGAAAGGAAACAGAGACAATTCCTGTTCACTGTAACTCGGAGTTACGGTGGAAAGGAATAGAGTCCAGTTTCTTTCTGTCTAACTCAGAGCTAGAGAGGAAGGAAACAGAGTTGGAGAGAAAAGAAACCGAGGGAGAGTGGAGAGAAACCGACTCTGTTTCTTTTCTGTCTAACTCAGAGGCAGAGAGAAAGGAAACTGAGACAATTCCTGTTCACCGTAACTCGGAGTTGCGGTGGAAAGGAAGCAAGTCCAGTTGCTTTCTGTCTAACTCGGAGCTAGAGGGAAAGGAAACAGAGTTGGAGAGAAAAGAAACAGAAAAATAGAGTGAGCAACAGTGACAGAGACTTAGAGAAAGTTAGAAAGAGATTGAAAAGCAAGAAATAGAACAAAAATAATGACTACACCACACCAAAAACACAAGAGCCGGGGGGGGGGGAGGGGGGAGGGGAATGAAAGTTTATTCACCTTTATTTACTGAATTTATTTACACTACACCAAAACACAGAGAAACTGGAGACAAATACATTACAATACAATCCATGTACACACTGAAAAATTCCTAATTCACATACAGAGTAATACAGCAAAACACAGCAGCAAATGCAAATACAGAACAATACAAGCCAAATATGTATTAACAGAATATAACTATTTCTACAGTTCTGAAAAGGTCAATACATGCTGTTTCATTATTACTGCTATGCCAAACCACAAGGAGCACACAGAAAACACAATACTCATTCGCCACAGAAGCCGGCTTCAGCTCGCACACATACTCACCTTCACTCTCCTCTCCACCGCCCCGTTATAATCCTGCTTTCGGTGGTCCTCGGGAACGTGGTTCCCGGGAGCCTGAAAACCAGCCTGCCTGACGAAAACCTCGGTCCGGGGCCGGTCCGTGCCCAAACTTTGGCGATGACTGTCGCCTCGCAGACCGGCCGGGACCGAGGAAAAAAAACCCCAGCTGGGAGGGAAAAAAAAAAAAACCCCCCCAGCTGGGGATTTTTTATTCTAAATTTAAAAGTGAATTGCAAGTCCTGAAAAGCAAAAGCAATACATACCAGGTTAGAACCACTCCATACACACCCCCCTCCGACCCCACAGGAACTCGGTTCCCGGGGGGCCTCGAATTCAGCCTGCCTGACGAAAACCTCGGTCCGGGGCCGGTCCGTGCCCAAACTTTGGCGATGACTGTCGCCTCGCAGACCGGCCGGGACCGAGGAAAAAAAACCCCAGCTGGGAGGGAAAAAAAAAAAACCCCCCCAGCTGGGGATTTTTTATTCTAAATTTAAAAGTGAATTGCAAGTCCTGAAAAGCAAAAGCCATACATACGAGGTTAGAACCACTCGACACAAACACACACCCCCCTCCTACCCCACGGGAACTCGGTTCCCGGGGGGCCTCCAATTCAGCCTGCCTGCCGAAAACCTCGGTCCGGGGCCGGTCCGTGCCCAAACTTTGGCGATGACTGTCGCCTCGCAGACCGGCCGGGACCGAGGAAAAAAAACCCCAGCTGGGAGGGAAAAAAAAAAAACCCCCCCAGCTGGGGATTTTTTATTCTAAATTTAAAAGTGAATTGCAAGTCCTGGAAAGGAAAAGCCATACATACCAGGTTAGAACCACTCGACACAAACACACACCCCCCTCCTTCCCCACGGGAACTCGGTTCCCGGGGGGCCTCCAATTCAGCCTGCCTGACGAAAACCTCGGTCCGGGGCCGGTCCGTGCCCAAACTTTGGCGATGACTGTCGCCTCGCAGACCGGCCAGGACCGAGGAAAAAAAACCCCAGCTGGGAGGGAAAAAAAAAAACCCCCCCAGCTGGGGATTTTTTATTCTAAATTTAAAAGTGAATTGCAAGTCCTGAAAAGCAAAAGCCATACATACAAGGTTAGAACCACTCGACACACATGCACACAAGCACACCCTGACCCACCGACTCTCACAGACAGACACACTCTGACACGCAGCAGGAGACTAACTCGCACAGTGACCGCAACCCTTATTTGAAACACTCTGCTAAACAAAATGCCCTGAGATATCTTCTCACTGCTGCTTCTCAACATAAAACGGTAGATCCTCAGAAAATAGGCATCAGAGAGCTGCAAGACAACACAAGGTGGTCAGTGAGGAATTCTATGGTAGCTATGACTCAGCCACCCTCTAGGCCCACATATTTTCTACACAAAAACCTGATAGAAAAAAGGACCTGTAACCTTTTATAATTGTTCCACCTAACTCTAACTATGTGCCAGGGCAGGGCAGCTCCAAACCAATGCAGTTAAAGTTAAGTTACAGAGGCAGGCACAATGCAGTTAAAGTTAAGTTAAGTTACAGAGGCAGGCACAATGCAGTTCAAGTTAAGTTAAGTTACAGAGGCAGGCACAATGCAGTTCAAGTTAAGTTAAGTTACAGAGGCAGGCACAATGCAGTTCAAGTTAAGTTAAGTTACAGAGGCAGGCACAATGCAGTTCAAGTTAAGTTAAGTTACAGAGGCAGGCACAATGCAGTTCAAGTTAAGTTAAGTTACAGAGGCAGGCACAATGCAGTTCAAGTTAAGTTAAGTTACAGAGGCAGGCACAATGCAGTTCAAGTTAAGTTAAGTTACAGAGGCAGGCACAATGCAGTTCAAGTTAAGTTAAGTTACAGAGGCAGGCACAATGCAGTTCAAGTTAAGTTAAGTTACAGAGGCAGGCACAATGCAGTTCAAGTTAAGTTAAGTTACAGAGGCAGGCACAATGCAGTTCAAGTTAAGTTAAGTTACAGAGGCAGGCACAATGCAGTTAAGGTTAAGTTAAGTTACAGAGGCAGGCACAATGCAGTTAAGGTAACTTAAGTTACAGAGGCAGGCACAATGCAGTTAAGGTAACTTAAGTTACAGAGGCAGGCACAATGCAGTTAAGGTAACTTAAGTTACAGAGGCAGGCACAATGCAGTTAAGTTAAGTTACAGAGGCAGGCACAATGCAGTTAGTTTTACAGAGGCAGGCACAATGCAGTTAGTTTTACAGAGGCAGGCACAATGCAGTTAGTTTTACAGAGGCAGGCACGGTACAAGGCAGTCGCAGGCGATGTCTGCCGGGTGAACGTGGCGATAGCTGCAGATGCGAAGGCCGGTTCCTCGGACGAAAAAATCCACGACGACGTCGAGAGGCTGAGATGGCTGATGACTTGAAACACGAGAGAACGACAACATGGATTGGAACTGCCCTGCCCGGCAAAAGCTCTGGGGAGCTTGCAAAGAAACCCTCTCCTTTGGCTTCAGAGGGGCCTATCCCACTAGAGCCCTGTCCTCTAACTTAACTTCAAAATGCCAACTCACCTGCTCATCTCTGCTCCTTGCCATGCTCCGGGCAACGCCGAATCCTGCAAAGACAGAGAAGAAAAAAGCACTCTGAGTTACTGTCACAATGCACAAGGTGGAATTCCCGATGTGGTTCCTTTATTCCATCCGGGACTACAAAAGCTTGTCAGCCAACCAGGGACTGAAACAGAAGAAAAACCACTCAGTCCCACCTCTCGTACCCAAAGATCCCCTGTAAAGTTCTGAAGACAGAGCCCTCAAACGAGTGTGGGGTGCTTTGCCCTGAGGCATGTGCTGTTTTTAACAAATTCGAGTCACCTCCCTTGCTTTCTAGACACTGCTCACCGGCGTGGCAGGCTAGGGGCGGCTGAGGCGAAACGTCTTTCCCCTGATAATGACTGCACGATAAACCTGCAACCCCTTCTGTCTCTCAGAATCCTGTCCGTGACACCGATTCGTGTCAGGATCTACAAGGTGGGATTTGTGATGTGATTCTCTCATTCTATCTTAGAGAACTAAAGATTAGCAGCAAACCAGGGACTTTAAACAGAAAAACCTCTCAGTCCCACTTCTCATACTCAAAGATCCCCTGTAAAGTTCTGAAGACAGAGCCCTCAAATGAGTGTGGGGTGCTTTGCCCTGAGGCATGTGCTATTTTTAAAAAATTCGAGTCACCTCCCTTGCTTTCTAGACACTGCTCACCGGCGTGGCAGGCTAGGGGCGGCTGAGGCGAAACGTCTTTCCCCTGATAATGACTGCACAATAAACCTGCAACCCCTTCTGTCTCTCAGAATCCTGTCCGTGACACCGATTCGTGTCAGGATCCACAAGGTGGGATTTGTGATGTGGTTCTCTCATTCTATCTTAGAGGTGAAGATTAGCAGCAAACCAGGGACTTTAAAAAGAAAAACCACTCAGTCCCACTTCTCATACTCAAAGATCCCCTGTAAACTTCTGAAGACAGAGCCCTCAAATGAGTGTGGGGTGCTTTGCCCTGAGGCATGTGCTATTTTTAAAAAATTCGAGTCACCTCCCTTGCTTTCTAGACACTGCTCACCGGCGTGGCAGGCTAGGGGCGGCTGAGGCGAAACGTCTTTCTTCTGATAATGACTGCACGATAAACCTGCAACCCCTTCTGTCTCTCAGAATCCTGTCCGTGACACCGATGTGTGTCAGGATCCGCAAGGTGGGATCTGTGATGTGGTTCTTTCATTCTATCTTAGAGAACTAAAGACTAGCAGCAAACCAGGGACTTAAACACCAAGACACACAGAGAGCTTGCACCCACCTGTCCTCCAGTATGTGTCAGGATCCGCAAGGTGGGATCTGTGATGTGGTTCTTTCATTCTATCTTAGAGAACTAAAGAGTAGCAGCAAAAAAGGGACTTAAACACCAAAACACACAGAGCTTGCACCCACCTGTCCTCCAGTATCCTTGGCTGGGATACCTTGCAAGTAGACCACCTAAAATAAAAAAAACAAGGGACAAAAGTTATAGCAGAAACTGAGACCCCAGCAAGAACAACTGCTTCTCTCCACCAACCGAGGCTCACCTTCGCAATGCTTCACCTTCTCTGCTGCTATCCGGCTTTACTTCCTAGAAATAAAGACAAAGAGCAGAGCTGTAACACAGTGACCGGTTCCAGCCCCGCTGCAAAGAAAAACCGTGACTGACCTTCTCAGGGGGACCCCCATCATCTGCGATAGCTGCTCTGCCACGACGTCAAACCGTCTGCATCTGAAAGAAAGTTAGGAAAAAAGTCAAAGTGCTGCAGGGTAACTTCACAGCTCCAAACACCTTCTGCCAACATAAGAATACCACCTAGACTCCAACTACAGCCCGTACTACAAGTCTCCGATTACAAGTGCCCGGGACTTGTCCTTGAACGCCTACAACCGGGCTGGGCGGCAGGGCAGAGCAGCTCCGGACCGAATACCCCCAGACACCCGTGACACGTGAGACGAGGGAGTGTCTCCCTGAGTGAAAACTCCCTGAGACAAGAAAGTCCTCACGAGGACCGAGAGAATGCTGAACGAGATGACCGAGGAGGGACCCGAGGCGAGCCTGCCGGGCTCGGATGACCCTGGAGGAAAAAGACGCTAACGGAACAACTATTTTCCAAGAACCGCAGAGACGGATGCCCGAGAATCCTGTGGCTGGAAGCCTCTGCCTGCCTTTGAATCGGCACAAGTCCTTATCCACTGTAAAGAGACATTGCTGCATATAGCTGTTGACACAGCTGAGAACGAGACCTAAAAAGATCACGTGCTTCTGAAGACAGATGCGATTCTGACATGTGTCCGACCTCCCGAATCGAAGCTTCGCCGGCGTCGGGCCGAGGAACGCAAAGATGGGAGATGAACGGAAGGACCCCAGGGTTTCTCATAAGCCCCTGGGAGGGCTAAGGCAAGAGACACATTACACGAGATGCACAGAAGGCACAGAAGACACAGAAGGCACGCGAGACAAGTGACAACACACCCTGGGACTGCTCTGCCCTGCCCGCCTCAGCATTGCGAACCAAAGTGAGGCTTTCCCTCACTGGGGCCTATGGGGTCATTTCCAGAACCTCCCCATCCCCAAAGCTCACTCAAAAACCCAAACCGATCTCAGTCCCGACCGCCGCCCTGCTTTGATCCCCTCTGCGGGCTCCACTTATCTCTCAGAGGGCTGAAGATGTGAGTCACAGCAAGAGGCCGGTCGGGAGCCAAACAAAGCCACCTCGCTGTCTGTGAAGTTCTTCTCTCACCAGGCTGTTGTCTCAGACAAGTATCATCACCTATGATAAAGAAAACCAAATCTAAGTGCACAATCTTAGTGGCATATTCACCAATTTCACTGCAAAAAAACCCAACTCGTACTCACCGTCTCTTAGGAACTCCCGGGTCCTCCGGCCACACATTTCGGCCACGCTCCGAGGCGGATGCCGTCGTCGCAGGGTACGCCTAGGATAAACGGAGAGGAGGCGATGTAGCGTCACTGAAAGTTGAGCGCGCCCTCGCCGCTCCTTCCAACGCCCCCGACTCGCCGTGACTCCTCGGCCACGCCTAAAGGGTACCAGGACCGCACCGACACGTGGACGAGGTCGAGGCTTCGTCACGGACTCGGTAATATTTGCTGGGGCTCACCAGAGAAGCAAACCGGGTCTCTTGGCAGGTCAGTGAGGGGGCCTCAGCACAGCATCAGGAGGCAGCCTAAAACACACCAACAAGCAGGGATGCTTGGAGTTGCACCAGAAACTGACACCCCAGCAAGAACAACTGCTTCTCTCCACCAACCGAGGCTCACCTTCCACCTGCTTCGCCTTCCCCGCTGCTTTCCGGCTTTACTTCCTAGAAATAAATACAAAGAGAAGAGCTGTAACACAGTGACCGGTTCCAGCCCCGCTGCAAAAGTAAAACCGTGACCGACCTTCTCAGGGGGACCCCCATCATCTGGGATGCAGCGCTCTGCCATGAGGTCAATCCGTCTGCATCTGAAAGAAAGTTAGGAAAAAAGTCAAAGTGCTGCAGGGTAACTTCACAGTTCCAGACACCTGCTGCCAACATAAGAATACTACCTAGACTCCAACTACAGCCCGTATTACAAATCTCCAATTACAAGTGCCCGGGACTTGTCCTTAAACACCTACAACCAGGCTGGGCGCCAGGGCAGAGCAGCTCCCGACCAAATACCCCCAGACACCCGTGACACGTGAGACGAGGGGACGTGACAGGGAGAGAAAACTCTCTGAGACAAGAAAGTCTTCACAAGGACCGAGAGAATGCTGAACGAGATGACCGAGGAGGGACCCCAGGCGAGCCTGCCGGGCTCGGATGGCCCTGGAGGAAAAAGATGCTAATGGAACAACTATTTTCCAAGAACCGCAGAGACGGATGCCCGAGAATCCTGTGGCTGGAAGCCTCTGCCTGCCTTCGAATCGGCACAAGTCCTTATCCGCTGGAAAGAAACACTGCTGCATATAGCTGTTGACACAGCTGAGAACGAGACCTAAGGAAACATCCGATCGCGTGCTTCTAAAGACAGATGCGATTCTGACGCCTGTCCGAACTCCCGCATAGAAGCTTCGCCGGAGTCAGGCCGAGGAACGCAAAGATGGGAGATGAACGGAAGGACCTGGGGTTTCTCATAAGCTCCTGGGAGGGCTAAGACAAGAGATATGTTACACGAGATGTACAGAAGATACAGAAAGCACAAGAGACAAGTGACAACACACCCTGGGACTGCTCTGCCCTGCCCGCCTCAGCATTGTTAGCTAAAGTGAGCCTTTCCCGCACTGTGGCCCCAGAGGCCATTTCTCAAACCTTCCCCCCCGCATAGCTGACTCAAAACCCCTAACCGGTGTGAATCCTACCCCACCGCCCTGTTTTTATCCCCTCTGTGACCACAGCCCTCATCTTATCTCTCTGAAGTGAATCTGTGCGAGGGGACGATCCACTGCTAAGGAAAGCTGCTGCGGGGGCGGTTCCCTTTTGTGTTACGATGAATCTGCTGAGAGAATCTGAAGTATCGCACTTGATATGACCTAGAACTTCGGGAAATTCTCCTAAAAAAAAAAAAAGCCAAGAAGAAGAGTCATTATAAAAGCATCTTATTGCCCCTGAACCCCCAACACAAAACCATGAACTTAAATACTCCCTGTATTCAATATTGTTTTCTTCGCAGTGTTTTCAAAACTTCTGCTGCTTCAAATGCCCGAAAAGATGCCTGCTCTTAGCAGGCTGAAGCAAATTGAAAGAGCCTCTCCACTGAAATGAGAGAGGAGCTCTTTACCCCTGCTGATTCCCCTGGAAGGAATAATGCCCCTTAGCACAGCCTGGGGTTAATATACCCCTAATTGGGCCCGCCTCTTTTTCCCACGATGCCTGGGAAAGGGGAGGCGGCAAATCCCAGCGGGTATAAAGGCCCTCAGAGGGACTGTAGCTGTTTGGCTCCTCTGAGTTAAATTTGAGGTAAGGAGCTCTGCGTAGAAGAAAACTCTTTGCGAAAAAACAATGTTTTCTTTTCTGCTACAATTACTCAGGACAATGGAGCAAAGGAACAAAAAAAAGGTAAGAAGAAAAACTTTGTGTTTCAGCAGTGTTGCCAGCTAAGTTGGATAATTTATGGACTTCCATAATTATTTTTCAGTGATTACTAAGTAGCACTCCACCTGTGATTAATTAGGGTGGAGAAGAATAGTATTGATTTGAATGGTGTCTCATAGGGACCTTTAATCAGGGCTGTCTACATTCTAAATGAAAATAAGAAAAAGAATGGTCTCCCAGGTGGCATTACCATTACATACCTGCTGGCCTCGCTCCCGTCGCAGATATTTGGTGCCGGGGTGTGGGTAGAAGTGCCCTGAAATGCAGCTTTAAACCCTTGAAATGCTGGAAAAGGCAACGCTTAGAATGAGCAAATGGGACACCTAACTCCATTTAAACAAATACAGTGGTAAATAAATGGCTTCTCCCCTTTAATTTAAACCCCTCAGATATTGGGGAAAAGAGTGGTTTTCCTCACTTTAAATCTCTCTGGTGATGGAAAAGGGGGCATTTTGCCCTTAATTCAGATCCATAAGGAAGCATCATCCATGCTTTCCCGTTCCACTTAAAGTGGGAAAAAATAGAAAATGGGCAGTCTCTGTCAGTTGATACCTCTAACAGCACAGAAAAAGCACAGTTTACCTCCAGTTGAGACTATTAAAATTGCAGGGGAAGTGGATTCCTCTTCAATTTGAACACAGGCAATTGTGGAAAAGGAAGTTTTTTCCCTCAGCTTAAACCCCTTTTTTCCTGATAACCCATCCCTTTTTTGGGACTCTGAAGAGGAAGTGGTGAGGTAGAAGAGGAAAGTTGAAAACTGTCGCTGTTTCGTGTTGTCGGGGAGAGTTGTTGGCGTAGCGGATACTGACGAGATCTGTGCCGGTGTTAGCAGCGGGGCGGAGACAGGCGGGGGCCATGTGCCGGCGTTGGGTGGCTTCGGTGGTGCACGCGGGGACGTGAAGACGCAGGGCGGGGACTGGACGGTGGCTGGGCTGGGCGGTGGCAGAGGCGACGCGGGTGCCAGCAGTTGTAGAGCCGGTGTCCCGTCCCCTTTTCTCCCCCTCCGTGGCTTGAGAGGCCGGTACGAAGGGCGGTAGAAAAGCTGGGGCTGCGGGCGGGCACGGGGCAGCCGTGGGTAGCGGCAGGAGCATCGGCGATAGAAGCGGTGACTGCGCATGCGTGGATGACGTCAGCGCCGTAGGGCAGCATGGGGGAGTGGTGGACGGCAGCGCGAATTTCGGGTCGGCCCGCACCGCACAGAATAGTGTCGGTGGGCGGCGGCGGGGCCGGCGGCCCCACGGGCGCCGGGAAAGCGGAGCCCGCGGGGCACCGAGGCGGCGCGGACGGCGCGGAGGGGGTGTAGGGGAGCTGAGCTGCGGGAACCGCGATGCCGAGGGCGGGCGGGGTGGCGGAGCCGGGAACCACGGTGTCGGCGGGGGAAGGGGGGACCGCGGGTTTAACTTTAATAGTTCTTCAGGCTATTCTTTAAGAATAGCTAATTCTTTAGCTATTTCAGAGCTATTTTAGGATACTTCAACATATTTTAAGGTCAGTCAGAGGGGACGCCCTGTGAAAATGTAGAGTTTTAGGACTGCAGAGGTAGGCTTTGGTAAGGGGCCGGTTGTGGTGCCGTGGGTTGGGTCCCATGCTGCTGATCCAAAGGTGATTTTCCAGGTCCGGTGAAGTTGCTGAGGTTAGACTCGTGAATAGACGCTGGAGGTTTGGTCTGAGGAAAATCCTGCACTAGAAAACTCACGACACAATTTTGGTGATGTTGATTTGTCAGAAGTGTTTATAACATCGAGGGCAGCCCGAGTTCGAGGTGGGGAGGGCTAGAGTCCAGAAGGAACCCTGCGCCATTCATAATTCTAGGAGGCAGAAGCCCGCTCCCAGCCACTGGGCCCCTGGACTCAAATGGCAGCCCTTTTAAAATGTAAAAAAACCCTCCTCTCGCCCTCCCTCCCCGACTGTCAGTTTGTCAGAGGCGTTTGGCAGTCCAAGGGCAGCCTGAGTTCTGGATGGAGGCAGCTCGGGTCCGGGAGGAATCCTGCTCCGTTTGTAATTTTGGGATGCAGAAACCCGCTCGCGGCCGCCCAGCCGCTGGACGTGAATGGCAACCCTTTTCCGTGGGAAAGAAAACTCACCTCTGCAGGTTCCTGATGTCGGTTTGTCAGAGACGTTTGGCACTCCAAGGGCAGCCCGAGTTGTAGCTGGGGGTGGCTTGGGTCTGGGAGGAATCCTGCTCCATTCGTAATTTTCCTAACCCTCTAACCTTAACCCTGAACGCTAATCTTAACCCTAACTCTAACCTTAACCTTAAACCAACGTGGGTAGAAAGAAAATCATTCAAATTTTAAAATATATTCTCAGTGTATGTATCAGAAGTTTTCCTTCTTGTAGAATTCTACAAAACCCAGAATGCACTGGCCTCATCAGAGATGTCATCCTATGGCATGCCCAGAAAAACTGGATTAATGGGACCGAATCCTGGCGGCTAGCACTGAAACCGGTAGGAACTGGTGTGGGACATCAAACGCTAAAGCCATACAAGAGCTACAGCTGGTACTAAATTGTTTACAGCTATTTTCTATACAAATAAAAAGTTGTTACCGCTGACAGGACTTAATGATTTTTATACCATTTTTGCTGAACATTTGTTTTTTGAACGGGGGATCGAACACTTCCAATAATAAATTGCATTTAATTTCCAGAGGAGCGGCATGTTTGTGAGTAAAAATGTGGATTGTACCCCTGGAAGCCAACCAAGAATGTGGTTTAGATAGTGCAGAACCAACAGGCCATGAACTGCAATTTGTTTTTAGTATCTATATAAAAAATAATGAGCAATTTACATGTCTCTCTCTAGTCAGAACCTCAGAAGTCTGTATAAAGGTGCTGTACAATATATAAACATTTACACCCGGTACATCCATCCGTTACATAGCGTTCCGAGGCCACGTGGCTAAGTCTGATACGGGAAGTACGGATACAAGGTCTACGGAAGGAGAAATCACATACAGGTAAGACATTATCAGGTCACATGAACATATAGAAAAATAGAGAGGAGTTGAAGGCAAGGAAATAATTTCAGTGGGGCTAATTCATCTGGAATTAAAGGACTGGATTTGTCACTGTACTCAGTGGTCAGGCCGAGTGCACACAGCTCAACGTAAACCAACCTCTGGGGAAGAACGTGGGGCAATATCTACACAGGCTACTTCAGAGTATTAAATAGTTCACAGTCATATTCCGCTCAAGGAGAATTCGTACGTGTTGCGCTGCACGGCAAACCCGGCGTCAGTGTCTCACCCGGTTTCGAGCAGGTGACCGTGGTTCAGAGCTGCTTTAAAGCCTTTTGAATTCCCAAAATCTTTGCTTAAAAGCTGTTTGAGCAGTCAGCTGTACTTGTGAAGAATTCCACTCAGAACTATCTCACTGTGCTTTGATAGCCTTTAAAAGCATTTAAGTTAATTTACATTTTAGTTCAAGAAGTAGAATAACACACTCTGACAGAAAAACAGTTTACCTCAAGGCTGAGGTCACCCAGATGTGGCTACAATAGAGGCAGATCTTTGGGAAAAGTACATGCCTGTGGTTCAGACTTACCTTCGGTTCAGGCTGTACCTGGCAACTCACCCAGAGCTGCTCACTCTTGAGGCGCAAAAGTCTCCTTATTTTCTGTGCCTTCCGCGACACTCCTGCCGAGAGGTGCCACAGCTGAGCGTTCACTGAGAAATAAGTTGTTGTCTTCCTACTGCACCGTGTCCGGCTCTGGATCGGGGTCCCCCCTTTCACCATGGTTTTCAGCACATTGCAGAGGCAGTCTGAGAACCAGATCTTATGTACCGATGTCACTTCTCCTCTGAGAACCCTGGTGAGACACCTTTCTCTACGTTATTTTGTTATTTTTTCCCTCCCATAACAGCCAGATAAAAATCCTCCCGCTACGTTATGACGTTCACAATTCTGGAACTCTTGTCCTGTTATAATTCAGTTATTAAAGTATTGCTCTAAACACAAGGGAAGAGTTTTTTTAGATTCTTTTTTCTCCTGGCAGTTTTTATATGGCAACACGTGTCACTGTAGCCAAAACCTGATTAATATTACTGGGTTTTGTTAATAAGTTATTAGTAAGGGACAGTTTGGAAGTAAATGGTATCTACTAGAGGCTTCATAGGTTTACTATTATACTCCACCATGATCATTTAGGGGTAGCTTCTTTTGTAATCATTAATGAATAATGACAATATGATAATCTTCAAAGCTCACCATTCCAGCACCAGCCTTTCCTCTGACTTATAATTAAGACATCAAAGTTAATTTCCCTCTCACAAAGCAGGGACTTTTCTTTCTTTGCTGATGCATCTGTTTTATAGATATCACTTCTCAAGTCCCACTGCTGGGCTCAACCTCACTGAAGGATGACGGGAGGGAGTACACAGTGCTTCATCTTTCACTGTCAGCCCTCAAAACCACTTTCACAAAAGAAGGAAAAAAGCACGTATCCTGTTTCTAGATGGCTCCTGTGGGTTTGGACACTATCTGTTATTAACATAAAAGTCAGGAAACAAAATCATGACATCTTTTAGGTCAGAAAAAACCTTTATGACCATCAAGTCCAACCATTAACCCGGGATTGCCAAGGCCACCGCTAATCCTTGTCCTCGAGTGCCACGTGCACCCATTTTTTCAATCCCTCCAAGGATGGTTACTCCACCAGTGCCCTGGGCAGCCTGTTCCAATGATGGACAGCCCTTTTGGTGAAGAAATTTTCCCTAGTATCTCATGTAAACCTCCCCTGGTGCAACTTGAGGCCATTTCCTCTCATCCTGCTGCTTTACTTGGTAGAAGAGAGAATCATTTAGGTTAGAAAAGACTTTTGAGATCCTTGAGTCCAATGTCAGGATCTTTCACTGGTCTCCAGGGTATGGTGTGATGCTTTTCATTTTCAGGTGAATGAAATAAGATCCCTGAGACAAAGCTGTGCTCCCTGCATATCAGACATACCAAAATACTTCCGTACAGCAGCCTTTTGATATGTCTGACACCCAGACTCATGCTGGGCCTGCCTAAGTGTCATCCTTGAGAAAGCTTTCGTCCCTTTAAACATTCATGTGCCCTTTCTTCTTCTCATGTATTTTTACTACTAACAGATTTCCCAGCTGATAACACAGCGATGAGTACATTATTCAGCCTGGATTGCTGACTTGACTGCTGGCAGTCTCCATTACAGCAACATCTTCCAACACTTACGGGTGAGGATCCCAAGCTTCATCTGAGTGTCCTGGCAGAACGTGGCTGATGCTACAGGGCGTAATGGGGAGAGACAGTGGGATGGGACTAGAGCCAGGGATCTCTGTCCAGACTCTACTCGGCACTGGAGTACACAAGCCCAGCTCCTCCAGTCCCCTGTGAGCCCCAGGAGATGCAGGGGAAGCAGTAGAAGCTTCTTGGGGCTGAAGTGACACTTGTGCTTCTTCTATTATATTACAGAGCTGCTATCACTGTGCCACATCCCTTTCCCTCTTATCCCATATGAACTGTGAACTGAGCAATTATCTCTATATTGTACAGGAGGGCTGTGAATCTTAATTAATTTGTGTGTTTCAGTTCTTTGTGCTCTCAAAATGCAGTGTGTTTTATTCCTTCACTACTTCACAGTTAATAGCATTATTTATTTGAGTCAGAGTAGTCCCCACCAAGCCTGTGTGATAGTGGGTTCCCAATTCTGCATGATACACTGGGCAGGCACAAACTCCCTGCACTCCCTAACACTAACTAAAACAGGAAACAATTAGGTTAGGTATTAGGAAGTAGTTCTTCCCTGTGAGGGTGCTGAGGCCCTGGCACAGGCGGCCCAGAGAAGCTGTGGCTGCCCCATCTCTGGAAGTGTCCAAGTCCAGGTTGTACGTGGATAATCCCGTGGTTGAACCTGGGATAGTGGTAAGAGGTTCTTGCCCGTGGCAGGGGGTTTAGAATGAGATGAGTTTTTAGGTCCCTTCCAAACCATTTGTGGAGTCTGTGATCACGCACCAGTGAGCTTGGGGAGTCCCTCCCCAGGTGGGTTTGTGTCCGTGCATAGCTGTAGGTTGGGGAAAGGACACGGGAACGTGGCCATACCTGCAAGCACTGTCATCCATGTGGAAGAGGAATCCGTGTTCCATGAGTGGGGTGATTCAAGAGGAAGCTGAATTGCAAGCAGCCTTCATGTCCAGCTGCTTACAGAGACCAAGCAATACAAAAATTAAACAGGCCATTAAGCAGCACTCCAGTGGATTAACATTTGTCTGTCTCGCTTACGCTGCAGGATTTCAAAATTCCTTTGAAGTTTGCATATTAGAAAATCACTTTCCAAGCCACATAACTTTGAGGAACAGCTGACTAATCCTTTAGGATTTAATGAGGTTAACTAACATGCACAGTTTTATAGAAAGCTATCATTTGTATTTTGGTAGCAAATATGAACAACATTGACAATAAGTAATGATCTGTAAAGAGCCATAATGGGAGCATGTCATCATTTTAGTAACTTTTGTAGAAGCTTTAATTTTCTTCATAAAGCACAGGTTGGGCTTCTGATCTGATCTTCTTAGTTATAACAATTAATAGTTAACATAACTGTTTGCTTTTAAGTCTCACTGAAGTCAATAGGATTACACTTTTCTGTTAGCAACGTTAATTTATCATTTTGTAGTTTCTTCTCTGACTCTTCAGGATCCCCTTCCATGGACTGGCAGAACATCAGCAGTGTTTTCCAGCAGCTGGGGTTGAGAGCAGGAGGTGCCCAGCACTGGTCTGGCACTGGAGCCACATCCCACTGTTTGTCCAGCGAAGCCCAACTCTGTTCCTGACAAGGTCTGGAACAGAGCCGTCCCCCAGCTGAGCTCCTGGAGTGACTATAGAATAGAATCATAGAATCATTAAATTTGGAAAAGACCTCCAAGAACATCAAATCCAGCCTTCTCCATTCAGGAGGTTGGTTCTGGACTCCTGGTGCCTCGAGATTGAACTATGAACTTAACTTGGTATTTATATATATATTTATATATTTATATATATATTGGAATGCCAAAGTTGTGTGAAACAAGCTAAGCTGACACGTAAGTTCATTAGGATGCAATTACTGCAATCAGAATGTAGGCTACTCAATTATTTTAGCAAGAAGGTGTAATTAACTGCAGGTTCATGTTGAATGCTGCCTGGTGCCAGATTTTGAGGATTGGCTTGCATGGGTAAACACAGCAGTGGGGTTTTACCTAGAGCACAGCCACTAGCTGAGAGATGCAGACTGATGGAAAACAGCAGCGGCTGGATTGGTGGGAGACAAGCCAGAGCAAGACAAGAGGAGCAGAGCATCTTGTCCTTCACCTAGCAGCCCAGCTGATAGAGCTGGAGCCTCTAGGGATGTGAGCTGAGTGCATCAAAACTTACTGGCTATAATCGCTGCTGAGCCGTTGCTGCCTTGTTATTTAAAAGCATGAATATTAACGAGTTCTTACAGCTTCTTTGGAAAGATCTGCCTGTTATGGCTTATAGATCATAGTGGTACTGGGAGAAAATAAAACTATGTCAAACTGTTTGCCTGTTGCTTGTTTGCAACTCTCTCCATCAGCTCATGGGAGCCTGGACACTATTCTGGAGAGGTAGTTTCCTCAGCATGTCTTCCACTTGTGAATTATTTAATGGGAAGCTTTGTCCTAGTAATGAGTGGAATATTCAGTGTGCAATTAATATCTCTGTTGCCCTCGGGCCTTCACAATCCTTGTCAAAATGTACATTACACCTGTAAAAATTCCATACAGAGCAGCAGGCAGAGAGGCGGCTGTTCATGGACTGTGCATGGAGAGAAGGAAGAGAAAAAAGACAGGAAATCTTACAAGATTTGCTGCATACATAAAGCAGGAGACCATCAAGGGCATGAGTGGCACAACAGGACCTGGGAGCTGTGGCACAGAATCCTGTATGGTGCTGAGCAACCTGGCCTGGGAAAGGAGTCCCTGCCCACGGCAGGGCTGACATAATGAGCTTTAAGGGCCCTTCCAATCCAAACCATTTTAGGATTCTATGAAGTTAATTTTGTTATTTGCTGTCCTTCATTCCCAGGGCAGTGCCATAGGTGCGTGAGTCCCTGGTCCTGTTCCATTGTTTTAGAAGGAAGTTTCTGCAAAGAGCCTGATCTTCCCACAACTCATTTCCAACTGGAATTTAACAGATCCCCATCTGCCAAATAATAAATAAGAACCTTTACATGCAACACTCCGTTTGTTAAGCAGAGCTATAAACAAAGCCTAAATAGCAGCTAATTTAGGGAACGAGGTTGGGAAGGCAATGTTGCCATAGCTGCAGCACACGAGTGGGATGAACACCCAGCCCCATGTAGTCAGGTCCCCTGTCATGGTTTAGGGCAAATTTGGGAGAAAACCTCCAATAGGCCCCCCCCCCACCCCGGGAAGCAAACATACGTGGCGGTTCCCAAAAACCAAACCTACTGCCAGGCTTAAAGGCACCACCGAGAGCTTGTCCCTGTGGCAGTGAAGGGCAGACTGTGAAGGATTGCAGAAAATGCCTTATTACAACAAAATGACATGGCTCTGGTTTTCATTATTTTCACTCTGTGGGGAAAGTCCAATGTGGTGAAGCTGGTGGCATATCAAGGGCAGGGCCAGCAGCAGCAGCTGTGTCTTTCTCAGGGAGAGCAGAGCCAGACATGCTCACAGACTTCCCAGGCCAGCCTTTGGGCATGCACCAAACTGGGACGGGAGCCCGTGCACTGACTTGCCGACAGCCAGAATGGAGCTGGCAGAGATAGGAAAACCCCAGTGCTTGTGGCGCCTCCGCACACTGGATCCGTGGGCCGCTCCAAGCTCTTTACACACCGCTAACTAATGTATTTCCCTGATGCATAATTCATACCTTTTTAGCAGAAGGTAAGAACTTCATAACTGTTAACGTGCAAGTGTTCATTAATGTGAGTATGCCAGACAGCCCTTGGATTTGGAAGGCGCTCTTGAGAAAGAGCCAAAGTCTGTCCTCTGTGAGCAGATTTTTTTTGAAAGCTCAGAGGCTGGTAGGCACCAGTCTCCAAATGATTCTCCAGTGGCTGCTGCTTCATCCTGGTTCCGCTGAAGAACTTGGAACATCATAGAAGCGGAAATAAACAGATAATTTCCTCTATACAAGGCATGGTGCTGGATGTGCTGTATATTCCACGTCTCTGTCCTGCACAGAGATGTCAACCGAGCACATAAGGGAGATAAAAGCATTTGTTCCCACAAGGAACATGGAGAGGATGAAAAACAAGTTTTCTGTTGTGTTCCATGCAGGGCTGTTTATAATGCCTGTGACTATTTTTAAGCCTGAGAAATGAAGGGCTGCCAGCTGCAGCTGAGGGAAGGTGCATTGTATTCTAGAGCACTGTCAGGTGAACAGAGCAGATACTTGTTACCCAGCAGCCAGCACAGGGACATCGGTGACACCACCCTCCCCATCCCTCTCCTTGGCAGAAGTGTGGCTGCAGGCACTGTCCTGGTAAGTGGAACTGCGTGCCTGCTACTGGGCTGACACCAACATTCACAGGGACAATGTCACTGTGAAAAACCTTCCAAAAGATATTGCTGGGTGGAAAAGGCAATCTCTAGGTGTAGAGGAGGAGCAAGGTCTGCTGTTGCTGCTGCCTGTTCTGTAAGACCATGTTTGGCGGTATGGAGACATGGGCAGGATGAGGGCATGGGCAGGATGGAGGCACAGATGGAATGGAGGCACAAGCAGCCAGGAGTACCCTGCCCCTGTTGGAACAGAGGAAGGATAGCTGCCTGTGAGGCTGCCCCAGGAACCAGGGATGGAGAGCAAATCAGAGAACATCAGAGATACTCCAGCTCCTTTGGCAAGGTGAACAGCCAGCCCCTTACAATCTCTCACCCCACTGCTGACACACAGGAACTCCTGGATACTGACAGCAGCTATTTTCAACAGCCTCTGACACAGTAGAGTGAGAAATAATTTCCCAGAGCCAGAATCTCTCTTTTGAGTGTTTTGGAGAGGTCTGAGGCCACCCAAACTCACGCTGTAGAGTATCACGGACTCTGGAACTGGCTCCCCAGGGAAGTGGTCACAGCCTGAAGCCTGACAGAAGTCAAAGAAGCATTTGGAAAATGCTCTCAAGCAGATGGTGGGATTTTGGGAATTGTCCTGTGCAGGGCCAGGAGTTGAACTCAGTGATTCCTCCAGCAGCAGGATGTGTCCATCATCCAGTGTCTGCGCTATGGGGACTCAGGAATAGCAGACAAAGATGTCAGTGCTTGGAAGGACTCCAACCAGGGGCAGGAATCTTTCAATGAACCTCCTTGGCCAGACTCAACTTCCTAGAGGTAACAGAGGGGTTTTGCTCCAAAGCAGAAATTCCCAAGCACTGCTGACGGCCCCACCCCAGTCGGACCAGTCACACCAGGGATCACAGCCCTGGCCAGAGGCACAGCTCTGACTCTGGGCAGGGCTTGGGGGGCAAAGAGCTGTGCTGGGAGCAGCCCCTTGGCAGGGACACTGCCCACAGGGATACCCCCAGTGCTGTGGGGCAGTTCCACTACAGAAATAGTTTTAGCAGTTTGGACTCACTGGTACAATGATAAAGTAAGGAAACTTCCAAATTAAACCCCACAGGGATATCCACTGAGGGGAATTTCATTTGCTGACATACCTAAGCCATGGCCAAGGTTGTACAGGACAAATGTCTCAGCCACTGTTGCGAGCACCGGAGGGACTCTTACTACAGAGTCATGGAATCATTAAGGCTGAATGGCAGAAAACATTTCCAAAAAGGGCTGGAAGCAAACGGCTGTGCTGAGGGGAAATACAAAGGGCAGGGCAGAGCTTGGGATTGCAGCAAGACCATCCAAGTGGCGCTGGCTTTGGCAAAGCAGCACCTGTAATTTCATGCTCATCCAGCCCCCAGGCTGGCCGAGCTGTGCAGTTTGTGCAGCACAGAGCAGCCCTCAGCCCTGGCCAGCAGCCCTCGCCGACACCCAGGGTTGACCCACGCCCACCCGCACCACCGCTGCCCACTGCTCCTGGCTCACCTGCCATCCCTCTGCTGCCAGAAGCAAAGACCAAGGAAAATGTCTGTATTTACCACTGAGAGCTGCCTGAAACCTTCCTCAGACCTCCAGACCTGCTATATCCAAATGACAAGTGATTGTCAAAGTAGGAGCTCAACGCAGTGCACAAGTTTAGACCTTTCCCATAGTTTTGGAGATATTTGTGCACAACCAGGCAGGCTGGGCTTAACACACACTCCAGTGGAAAAGGGCAACTTCCCAGACCTAGACCTGGAGCAAAGTGTCCGGGGTGGCTCGTTTTCATTGCTAAATCCCCCAGAAAACATCCACAAGCAAAACAGAGAAAGGGACTTGGAACAGAAGAATTTGAAAGCCTAAACAAAGGTCAAACCACAAGTGTTTGAGCAGTGTGGGAAAAGCTGCCTGCCCTTACCTCCTTTTCCAAAGGACATCATACCATGTTCTTATTTTACCTCCTGCAGTAGTGACAGCCTTCCCAGCCTCACGGTAGCGCAAATGTCTTGTTGAAAGCCCCCAACAACATGCCACAATATCAGCAGATGCTTGTACTTGTGCAACGCCTGCCTGCCCCAGCGCCGATCACTATTTGCTAATACAAATCCTTACTTTTCATGTCGGTGCGCCTCTCCAGTGCAAACAGCAAGTCGGAAGGTAACCCTGGTTAAAGGTTCCGGATAACCTGTAGCAAGATAGTGACTTGGCTTATTTTCACTTACATATTTCCCTGGAGAAGCTGTAGCTGTCAGGAACCTGGATTCAAGCAGAAGTCCATAAAATCTCATGCAGTGTCTACCTGAGCTGAGGAGGAGGAGCTGGACATAAACTGAAACTGTTTGGACACCAAAAGCACTTGGCAAAATAGAAACAAAACGCAACTAGTCCCCATGATACGCAGCCAGCCACACCACTGCCTCTAGTGTCCAGTTTCCCAACTGGAACACTTTCCCAGGGATATTAGCTTGAGAGGGCTCAGCCAAGCCCCTGCTCGCAGCCCACTCCACGCAGATGCAAGCCAGGGATCACAGTCCCCTTCTCCCGGAGGGGTGGGAAGGCTGGGGCTGGGTTTAGGAAGGTTGGTGGCCACTGAGAGACTTGGCTGCCAGAGTGCTAGTGCTGGAAAAGGCCCCGCAGTCATGCTTTTGGAATGCTCCCCTGCTCCTAAGACATTACACAATTATTTCCCCTCCCCGCAAACCCCCCTAATATAAATGTTTAAGAATGAGCTCAGCAGTAAAGAAAGGGAACTTTTTTTCCTTTTTCTGAAGAAAACACAGAGCAGCCACTCCATAAGCAAGGCTGTCCATGGGGACACTGCTGGAGCAGGGGCTGTGGGGACAGATGTGGGATGGGGCAGCAGCCCCCAGGCTCCCATCCCAGGTCAGACACTGCCTGGGAGACCAGGCAACTTGGGACCCACAGCCCAAGGCCACCGTCAAGGGATGACAACCCGCATCAACGAAAGTGCAGCTGACCCACCCTCACCACACCCAGGGACCCCCAGCCCAGGCACGGCCACCCCACCCTGTCGCACTGCATCCCACCCAGCAGCCCAGCTGGGCCACCCACCCTATGCCCCATTCCCCCACCCTTGCACTGACCCCACACCCCAGTAACCCCACCTTTGAGCCCATACCTGACCAGAGGCAGTAACCCCACACCCCATTAGGAACGCAGATCTCAGTCCCTCCAAACCCGACAAGGAAACCCTGACCCCAGTTCCCCCAAGCCCCAGCAGTAACCACGAAGCCCTGTTTCTCCGGACTCCACCAGTAACTTAGACCCCACCACAACCAGTAACCCAGACCTCAGTTCCCCCAGATCCCAGCTCGGGCCCCCCTCCCCACCAGTATCCCCCCGTCCCCGGCTGTCCCCGCTCCGCTCGGCTCCCCCGGACCCCGCACCTCTCTCGGCCTCTGCCCGGTCCCGCTCCCTTCTCCAGTTCCGTCCCGGCCCCGCCGCGCGGCTCCGGGCACCGCCCCGAGCGGGGCCGTACCGTGATGGGCTGTACCGAGCCGTGATGGGCTGTACCGAGCCGTGCGGGACTGTACCGGGGGCAGAGCGGGAACGCGGGCCCGTGCGGGGCCGGGCGGGGCCGAGCAGACCAGAGCCGACCCGACTCTACCCGAGCCGTGCCTACTCGGGTCTCTACCCGAGCCGGGGCTACTCGGCTGTCTACCCGAGCCGTGCCTACTCGGCTCTCTACCCGAGCCGTGCCTACTCGGCTGTCTACCCGAGCCGTGCCTACTCGGCTGTCTACCCGAGCCGTGCCTACTCGGCTCTCTACCCGAGCCGGGGCTACTCGGCTGTCTACCCGAGCCGGGGCTACTCGGCTCTCTACCCGAGCCGGGGCTACTCGGCTCTCTACCCGAGCCGGGGCTACTCGGCTCTCTACCCGAGCCGGGGCTACTCGGCTCTCTACCCGAGCCGGGCCTACTCGGCTGTCTACCCGAGCCGGGCCTACTCGGCTCTCTACCCGAGCCGGGCCTACTCGGCTCTCTACCCGAGCCGGGCCTACTCGGCTCTCTACCCGAGCCGGGGCTACTCGGCTGTCTACCCGAGCCGGGGCTACTCGGCTCTCTACCCGAGCCTGGGCTACTCGGCTCTCTACCCGAGCCGGGCCTACTCGGCTGTCTACCCGAGCCGGGGCTACTCGGCTGTCTACCCGAGCCGGGGCTACTCGGCTGTCTACCCGAGCCGGGGCTACTCGGCTGTCTACCCGAGGCGACCCGAGCCGACCCTACCCGAGCCGACCCGAAGTCAAAGAAGCATTTGGAAAATGCTCTCAAGCAGATGGTGGGATTTTGGGAATTGTCCTGTGCAGGGCCAGGAGTTAAACTCAGTGATTCTTGTGGATACCTTCCAGTTCTGTACTGCATGATTCCAGAATCAATGCAGTGCCTCGACCAAGCTGTGACTCTGTATAGTGCCTCCCCATGGCAATCCCAGCAACCACTAACACAGGTCTGCCTGGCTTCCCTGAGGAGCTACTCTCTCTCATGTCCTGGAGGTTTGATGTGTGTTCATCAAATTGAAAAAGGATTTAAAAATAAAGGAGTATCATAAACACCCTAAACAATCAGATCTATATAGCATGTTGTCAATATAGATAACATTATTTAAATAATAAGCTCAGAACTTTCACCTGTAAATTAAAACCTCTTATTGAAATATATGCTGATTACAAGGCAAATGTCTTTGTTTTAATTATCTTAATTGTGGGCTTTTAACGTCAAGAATCTGAATAATAATAATAATCTGAATAATTAATATAATTATCTGAATAAAATAATCTAAATAAAATAAAATAAAAAATCGTAATAATCTGAAATAAAAACACTCATAAATGGCAGCATGTAACAACAATAGCTGCAGCTGCTGGCACTTGGACTGGGCTGTCAGGGTGAGGAATTATGTGATTCCTGGGGAGGGCATGGTGGGTGGTGGGTGTGCAGGGAGACTATAGGGCTGAGAACAGTGTCTGAAGATACCTGTCACATGAAGTGATGGTGGCAGCTTGGACTAACTGCATTTATCATCCCCAGTTGTATAGCTCCCACCCCTGAGTACTGCATGTGGGGGAGAGTTGCTTGCGAGTGGGAAGAGAAGGAGACTGGGCTGGTGCATGTGTACTCAGTTAATTTTAATTAGTTAATTAATTTAGTTAGTTGATCAGTTTTCCATTGTTTTGTCCTACCTGGGTGAGGCACAGCTGTGACTGCTGCATCCCTGGAGAAATGCTGGCCATGGACCAGCTCTGAGAAAGGCCTATCAGCTGTGCCCCTTCCACGAATGAGTCTGACAGTGCTTGGGGCAGAAGATCCCACAGCCACAGGGTCCAAGCAGCTACCTCCTGCAGCATGTGCCTCCTCACAGGGCACTGAGCTCAGTCCGTGGGCACTGGGATATTAGGCAAAGCCATTTCCAAGCAAAGGAGATGTGCTGATCTCTGCTTCTCAGTAGACAGGCTGCAATTCCCACTCCACAATGGTATGTGGAGAAGGAGAATTAACTTGCATTTTCTCTGGTTCACCACTAGCAATTTCATTCCCCCTTTTGGGCTCCTGCTTCCACTCCCATTGCCTGTTCCTGAAAAACTAATTTTCAGACGCTCATTAGGATGGTGTGTCATTGGAGTGTCCTGCCTGATCCTCAGCACACTGTGTGCTCAGTTGTCCTACTGCCTTTAGAAGTGCCCCCAGAGAGGGTTTCTGCTATGCTCCCAGCCTTGCAAGACATTTTGGAGAAAACCAGTGAGCTGAAGGGCAGATTGGCAGGCAGATTCAGATTGTTTTTCTTTTCTAGCTGGACATAGAGAAATAGGAAATCTTTAGAGACCTTGAAAAGGAAAAGTACTTCCCTCTGAATTGCTAAACCGATGGCATGGCTAAGAATAGCCTCTGAAGGGAGAGGGAAGATGAATGACATGAGGCATTCAGCACCTTTTCTTACTGTGCACTAGTTGTGAAATTTAAAAAGTGAAGTATCAAGGCACGTGCAGGAGAAGGGGAATGGCCAGTCACGCTGTGGACGTTTGGAGGAGTGTGTTATTATGTAAAGCAAATTGCGGAAAGGTTAGCAAATACCGCTGCTTCCCTCGGGAGCTCTTCTCTTGCCAAAGCCATTAGTGCACTGGCAGGATAACAGATCCTCTCTGCTAATTCTCTAGGTCATAAGCAAATTGAAACAGAAAAGCTGATCTGCTATCAATCTACATTAGGCACAGGAGTCCAGCTCACCTGTCCAGCAGCCACTGGTTTACAGAAAGTTTAAGGCTGGAATATCAAATTATAATTAAACTGATCCCATTTTGCTCACTGCTCAGGCAGGCTGGGCATAGAGCTCTGGGACAGGGCTGTACAATTCTTGCTGTCCCCAGGTGAGAGCACAGCACAGGGAGGGCAATTCCTCAGACAGTGCCCCGGGACTTCCACCGTGCTGCTTCATCCTTTCAGGGAAATCCACAGCCATGGTGTTGCAGCTATGCTACATGTCCAGGGGCTCTGGGGTTGCGGCCCCACAGGGAGGGCTCGGATTCAGGCAGTTTGTGCTTACCTCAGAGTCTTGATGCCAGCTCACAGTTGTGCAGCTTGCAATTTGGAAAGGGACAGATCAGGGAAATGTTGCATATGGGATGTGGGAAACTCCTTCCCTAGAGAGGAAGGGGTGAGTGAGGGCAGGAGGAGGCAGAGTTTTTTCTAGAAACAACCCAAGTATCTCCCAGCATGGGCAGAAAGAGTTTTCGATAACCTCAATATAAACTGCTTAGTGCGATTAAAACAACCCACTCTCATGGAAGGGAAAGCATTCCTCCCAGGGAGGATTAAGCCCAGGTCCGGAGCCCCTCCCTCCATGGACACACCAGTCTGTGGATGAGTACCCTGGGCATGGCAGGTGCTGGGACAGTGGTCTTCTCTGCCATGCCTGCAGAGAGGTTTAGCCTGGATATTAGGTAAAGGGTATTCCCACAGCAGGTGGTTGAGCACTTGAACAGGGTCCCCAGGGAATGGTCATGGCCCCAAGGCTGCTAGAGCTCAAGAAGCATCTGGACAATGCTCTCAGGCACAGGGTGGATTTTGGTGTTCTGTGCAGGGCCAGGAGTTGATCCATGCAGATCCCTTCCACCTCAGAATATGTGCTTCCATGATTTCAAACACAAGTGGTGCCTGCAAAACCTCCAGAGTCACATTTGCAGTGAACAAAGACACCCACCTGCACATCATTTCAAATCCTGCCTTTGATCTCAGGTTCCGGTAACAACCTTCTCCCCATCCAATTACTTGTCTTACAATTGACATAGAAATATTAAATTCCTAAGAACTAAAGCGCTTTCGAAGTATAACCTACTTTCAAAGTAGACAAGATTTATCGTGGAAGCATTTGCTTTCTAGTCCTTGACATTATCAAAGTCACTGATGCCTCATCAGCAGCTCCATAAATGAGGCCTCCAAACACAATGTCTAGTTGCCTTTTGCTGAGCACTGTTTGCTGGCTGAGCTCTGATGATGGCAGTCTGGCACAAGTCCAGATTTTTGTTGGTGTTACATTTGGTCAGGGTGTGATTTCAGCAGAGGAACCCCAGCAAAGGCATTTGCCATTGCAGGGAAAGGAAGTCAAAAAGCCATCGTGGAAGTGCTCCATCCCTAGAAGTGTTCAAGGCCAGGACGAAGCAACCTGGTCTAGTGAAGGTGTCCCTCCTCATGGCAAGGGTGGAATGAGATGAGCTTTAAAGTCACTTCCAACTCAAACCATTGTGTGATTCCATGATCCTTCAGAAGCAGCAACAGCAGGACACAACTGAGCAAAGAACAATTTGGTAAATGCTACTGTAGCAGGAGTCTTGACCTACAGATATCACTACAAAGTGACTATCCCAGAGGAGGACTTCCCTGTAAGGGTCACACCACTGCCTCACAGCCACATCCAGCCCCTTCTGCCTCCCTGGTGGCACTAGAGCTGGTCCTGGCTGCGCCCCTCTGACTGTGTGGCAGGTGGTGGCCCTGTCACCATCCCCTATGACTCTATAACCATGTGACCATGGTGGGCTGTGGGCATCCTTCTGCTGCCACACACTTCCAGGCGCAATCAAGTCTGTCCTGCAACCCTCTGACCATTGCTGAGTAGCAGAGGCAGCCGCTGGCAATGTGGGCTCACTGCTGCTAGCCACAGCATCCAGAAAACAGCTCAAATTAAAACTGGGAAACCTTTGCAATGGAGCAAGCACCATGCTTCTGGTGGCGGCGGCAGCAGCAGCAGCAGCAGCAGCAGCAATGGTGCCCCTGGTCGACACCTCTGCCTGGTCCCAGCTCTCATCATAAATTGCTGCACTAACCTACATGGAGAGGCATTAACTTTCTCTCCTAAAACAAGGTGCAATTAGTTGGGCTTAAAAGAACACCAAGCAGTGCTAATTACTCTCTAAAAGATGAATAGAATTAAGCCAGAGAAGCAGAAAATTACCTTTGTGGGAGATCTGTTGCAGAGTTTAACTGAACAAGGATGGTAGCTGGATTGACAATGAAGAATTTGTCTTTTAACACCAGTTCACAAGCACCTTGACTATCACCTTTTTTTTGCTCCTGGAAATCACCTAGAGTTTGAATTAATAATTTAATAATAAATAATAACGAGCTAATAAATAATTAATCAATATTTACTTAATAATTAATAAATAATATTTAATTAATATTTAATTAATAATCAATAAATAAAAATTAATAAGTATTAGCTAACGGATAAATAATAAATATTTAATTAAATAATTAATGATAAGTAATATTTAATAGTATTAAATTATAATTAGTAAATAATAACAATCTAATAAATAAAAAATATTTAATTAGATAATGATTAACAAATAGTATTTAATAATAGTAGATAATATTTAATCATTATTTATTAATACTTCGTTAAACTAATACATATAAGGATAACAAAATATCTTGTTAAAAGTAATTATAATTAATAATAATTTTATTATTTTAATAAAACGAGCAAAATAAAGCAATGTAATAAAGAAAATCGTTATTATTTTAAACAAAATCAAACTAAAATAATAAAAACGAAAAAACCCAGCTTTATTCTCGATATTTTAAACATTATCTTCAATCCAGAAACTACAAAACAGCTCCTCTCTGTCCCGCAGAAACAACAGCTCGTCTCCCTGTGCCACTCCAGATCCCGCACCCGCCTCCGGCCGCCCGAAAAGCCCAGGACGTGGCAGAAAGAATTGGCCACGACCAGCCCCGCCGCCCCAGGACACCGCCGGCCCCCAGATTCTGGCCCCAGCAGACACGGGCATGGCGCCCGACCTCACCGGCGCTCCCCAGTTCAGTGAGCGCAGTGCTCCTGTCCTGCGCACCGGTGCTCCCTGGACCGCTCACGCCGCCGCCCGCCGCCGCCTCTCCGCCGCCGCCTCTCCACCGCTCGCCGCCGAACTAAGGCCCGCACCCCTCCAGCTCACGCTATTTATAGCCCACGGCCGGCCAGCCCAGCCAATCACAGCCTGAGGCAGCGCCGGGCCCGCCAATCCCAGCCCACCCGTTCCCGCCGCGCTCGCCTCCGCGACCCCCCGCTGTCCCCTCAGGCCCCGCTCCCGTGATCCCGCCCGCTCCCCACCTTCTCCCCGTTTCTTTGGGCGAAGTTACGGCCGGGACCTGAACGGGGAGCCCCCGCCCACGCTTCCTGGGACCCAGCAGCACCTCTCGGGGCTGCAGCAGCTCGGCTGCACCGGCTCCCAAAGCGACAGCGGCCGGAGCGGCACCCCAGCAAAACGGGGGAGCGGGAACGGGCCACGACTGAGCGGGCTGAGCTTGGCGGGACCGCGCCTGGATTCAAAGGGCGGCTGTGATTGGCCACCTAGAACCCTGACCTAGAACCCTAACCTAGAACCCTGACCTAGAACCATAACCTAGAACCCTGACCTAGAACCCTGACCTAGAACCATAACCTAGAACCAATCCACCGGGATTAGCGGAAGGTTTGAGGCTGCGGCCCATGGGAGCGCGAGGTGCTCAGTTAGGCTGAGCCAGGGGTGCTCGCAGGGTCCACGCTCGCCCTGGGCCCCGCTCGCCAGACTCCCGTCCCCTTCTCCGGCCCTCTCTATTGCCCTGGTCCCGCCTAAAAGGCCCCCGCAGAGCCTCTATCGGAGCGCCCCAGCGGCACTCGGGGCAGGGGGCGGGGAGGGGCGTAGCCGCCAGCTGGCTCGGATGTGGTGCCAGCTCGCAAAGCTGCGATGGCAGCGCGGAGCAGGGAGCGGCCGTGGGGAGGGCGTGCACAGCTCGCTGCGGGCTCTGAGCGCCTCTTCCCTCGCAGCAGTTCCTCTTCTGTGGGGACTTGGACTGCCCAGTTAGGTGCTGGCCGAGGTAAACACCTTAGCAAAATACCTAAGTGCCCGCCCCTCTCCTCCTGCGGGTCCGCTGCTCACCGTCCTTCTCCCCGCAGTCCGTCCGTGAAGCTGAAACTGATCTGCCGCCCGCCACTGCTGCTATTCTTAGCCGCCGGCCTGCACGGCCGCCGCTCCTTTTAGCGCAGTGTCCCTGCTCCCAGCCGTGTCACTTTACACACTTAACGCTATTTCACCCCTCCCTGCTATTTACCCGCTCCGCTCACTCCCTCCCCAGGCTTGGCAGCTGCGAAACTGCTGTACCTCCCGCTGCCGCCTCCCCCCCGTCACCCAGCGGAGCGGGGCAGGACCCCGGTCGGGGCACAGCGGCAGTACCGCTCTGTGCCCACAAGAGCTCAACATAACATAACTGACTCACAGGCAGCTCACACAAGAAGGAAAAGAGGAAAGAAAAAAACATCTGCGGAGCTCAAAAGCAGAAACTCTCTATCCGTGTGCACTAACATCCATGATTTTTTACATTTCCATTTTTTCTTTACATTTGACTTCATCCCCAGCAGTTGTCTAAGAAATAATATTATTAAATCTTTGTTTCTCTTGGTACACCGTGAGAACTTGGTGTTGCTCTGTATGAGTGGCTTTGGCCACGCTTCTGGACATGTAAAGTCGGTACTTGGAGTCTTCTGGACACATAATGGGAAAAGTGTGTCGGAGTGGATAAATTGCTGTTCTGTACATCTGTAGTGGTGCTGAGTTTTCCTTTAGTTAAGGAGACCTTAACCACGTTCACTGTGGGGAAAGCTGATGGACTCCTGACTGCAGGGCTGGGGTGATGGTGCTGCCTTCTGCATGCCTTTGCTTTGTGGACACAAACCAGTGGAAAAGCAAGTCCCTGAAGCAACCAGGATCCTCCTGAGAGGGCCACTCCGTTCCAGCAGCAGTGCTGAACACACTCCCCCTCCTCTCCCAGCCCTGGCGAGCGCTACAGCATGCAGGGGGAGCTGCCTGGGGAAAATGGAATCTTGGCCCTGCTCCACCAGGTACCAACCTCTTCCTCTGCTAGACAATGTGCCTTCACACAAAAGACGAGTCCCCAAAGGATGGGCCTTGCAGGCTCTTGCCTTGGAATGGGAGCAGCTCCACCCTGCTTTTATTCTGCTGACTGGGTGAGTGAGCTGCCTCTCCCTGATGAATTAATCTTGATCTGTGGTGTCATAAAATACGCTCTTCTGATTTTATTATATTCATCTAAGGTTGTATTTCTTCTTAGCTTTAGATTTCTCGTTAACGTGAGATGAAAGCGGAAATATCTGCTCTGTGTTTTCAAGATGCAGATGGTCCCTGTACAGCTCAGTTTGGGTGTGTGGTTTGCCTCATCTTCTCACAAAAACATGTTGAAAGGGCAGGAATAGTGAATGAGTTATAATAAGCAAACTACTCCCTGCTGTGAGAGTAAATTAAAAACTTGCAGTATCTTTGTCTAAATTGCAAACTAACCAGCGAATCTTGTACTTGGGAGACTTGAATTAAGGGCTTTATTCCTCCTGTTATTTAAAATCTGATGATGATTCTGATTTCTCTGCTTTTTCATGTCTGTGAGGAACCAATAAGGCTACCGAGTCACAGACTGAGAAGTAGCTGTAATGATTCAAATGACCTAAGCCTAAGGAGAGAGTACTGAAGTGTTCAAAAGAGAACCCAAACCTTTCCAGCTGATGAGCTCTGAGGAAATATTAGCTGATCGTTGCATTGTGGCTCATTTATTTAAATCAGATCCTGGTGTCTTCTGTAGTGTGGCCAGCACTTGTCAGCAGCCATTTAGTGTGATATATTGGTGTCAAACTTCTTGTCAGGATGTTGGTTGATAGCAGCAGTAAAAACTGTTGAACGCAGCAAAGAGATTTAAAAATGCTCAAGTGTTTTTTAAAATGCTTGTCAGGTACCTTTCTGTGGCTGTGTCACACCTAATGGGCTGTAAAGATGTCACTATAAATCAGTGCTGAAAATGGGACTGGGTACTAAATGCAGGGGTATAAGGAAGGGCAGAGAGAAGAGATCCTTGGAAGGCATTTTGGAAAACTGCTGTGAGGCCAGGAGGCCTTCGGTTCATCCCCAGTGATGCCACGGTTGGCTTAGTCCTGCCCAGCAGCGACAATCCAAGTGTTACATGGACAGTTTTTCTCCCAGCTTCTCTGCCCCAGGAGGCCCACTCCCAACAGGAGGAGATGAAAAGAAGCCTGGACTTCTTTTTGAGAAGGAAATTTTAGGAGGCTCTGTGCCAGCTAAATCCCTGGCTCAGCTGAGGGTTCACGGGGCAGCCTGACTTGGATCAGAACCAGCCAAAACCGAGTCCTCATGCCTAAATATGTCCTGCTTCCCGTAGTTTTTCCCGGCCTTGCTCTTTCTGCTGCACATTTCCTCCCTGTTGTTCGTTTTCCAGGGACAAGAATTAGTTCCTTCAGCCAGGCAGACTTGGCCTCTGGCAGCATCCAGTACGTCCACACCAGTGAGGAGGAAAAGCACACGGATGCCTTCACCTTTTCTGTGTCTGATGGGACAAACGAGGTCAGTCCCAGCCTGACTTTTGCCTGAGTGGGCAGATGTGGCTGTTCCTCCTTCTCCTGCTGTGGGATTTCCCACATCGCTCAGGTCAGGGAGGGAGGAAGACCTGTGCAGGGAACAGGGAGCCACCTGCCCTGTGGGCTCACCAAGAGCTGGGTGCCTGGTTTTCAGCTGCTTGCCAACTGTTGCTGGAGCTCAGCTTTGATCCAGTGCACTGACAGCGTAGTGACGACAGCCAGCCCCTGGAGAAATGCCTTTTTCCTGCTTTCTGAAAGAGAAGAAGTCTAGCTGCACATAGAGGGAGAGGGGCAAAACTGAGTGAGAGAGGGAGGGAAAGTGGATGTCCGTAAATATCACAGAAAGAGGGAGAATTAATGAGTGGGGAGGGATAAAGAAGTGATCTGGGCTTAGCAGCTCAGACAAGGCTGAAATGAAGAGACCCAAACTGGGGATCGCTGTGCTCTTGCGGTGAAGTCACACTCTTGGAAGGCTGAATTCGGCAAGGGAAGCTTTTCTTCCTGTCCCAGGTGAGCCAGACATTTGACATCACCATAAACCCCGTGGATGACTCCTTGCCAATCGTGCAAATCTTTGGGATGACAGTTCAGGAAGGGGTGAGAAAAACCATCATGGAGTTTGAGCTCAAAGCGACAGATGCTGACACAGAGGTAAGGCAGGACCACCCCCAGCCTCCTTGCTCCCCTCTTGTGCTGCACATCTGGGCTTGTGTTTAAAGACTTAATGCTGAATTTATGCTCAGCATGGATGGAAATGGCACTTCCTCTTCTTCCTGGGTCTGGCCAGAGGCTGAGCTGTCGAACACTGGCTCTATCTCACTGCTGTTTCCCCTGCAGCGAGAGATCTGGCTGCCTGACCCAAAATCCTGCCCCAAAGGTTTTTGCCCTGACAGAAGTGGCAAGGGACACACTGCCCGGAATGGCTGCAGGACTGGGGGCTGCTCTTGTGTTCGTGGAGCAGGCACAGGGGTGGGTGGGAGCTGTCTCAGACCAGCTGAAGCAGGAATTCGGTGGGATGTGCCTTGTTTTATAGGGAGACACCTACAAAACAAAACCCCTTGGGAGAGGGACAAGGACAGGGCGGGGCTCAGAGAGAACCAGGAATATTCTGTGCTAACCCTTGTGTTGGGAACACCAACGCAGTGGATCTACCTGGCCAGAATCCCTGTCCGGGCCTCCTGAGCTGGAAGGGCAGTGTCCTGAGGTCGTGTCCCCAGCTTTGCCCCTCCATGTCCGGGCACAGGTGGAGTCCCTGATGTTCGGGGCGGTGCAGCCGCCCCGGCACGGGCTGATGAAGCGCAGCGGCCGCGGGCAGCGTCCTCTGCAGGCCACCACCTTCACCAGGGATGACATCACATCTACCAGAAGCGCGGCAGCTGCAGGCACGGCGGCGGCAGCGCGCTCAGGGACCGCTTCACCCTCACCGTCTCCGACGGCACCAGCCCCCTCTTCGTGGTGCAGGAGGGAGGGAAGAAGGTCAGGGAGGAGAAGGGATGGGAGGGGGCCTTGGGAGCTCAGAGGGATCTGCCTCCTCTCGGGGCAGGGGGGACTGAGATGCTGACTGAATGTTCTCGGTCACGTCTTTGCTTCTTCCCCTCCCTGCAAACTCTGCCCTTGCTGCCAGCAGAGCCGAAAGGAGCCGAGCTGGTGACGTGGTGGCTGAGGCTCTGACTCGCACAGTAACCCCCGTGTCTCTGAACTGTTGTCAGGTGTGGCCCACATCATGTTTAAGGTGGAGATCGTGTCCAACGAAGACCGGGAGTGGCACGAGTCCTTTTCTCTGGTGCTGGGCCCAGATGATCCTGTGGAAGCAGGACCTAGGGACCTGCTGATTCAAGGCTGAAGTGAACCTTTAAGAAATGAGGAACAGGTTGAGTATGGAATTATCAGAGCACAGCACAACTCGCAGCCTGTTGGGGAGGGTGAAACAGAGAAACCTTATGAATGTTATTGTTTAGCAGAACATTCTGAAAAAAGAAGGCTAGAATCGAAGTAGAAATGAAAGCCTGCTTTGAGTCATAAGATACAGAGTACTGGTTACTATATGACCAGAGAACAATAGCCTAGCCAGCTAAAGGAAAATCCCTGCTGATAAAACAATGCCCTTCTGCTGACAGAAAGCCCAAAGGCCAAGAAGCAAGGAAAGAACTTGTAAAGCCTGTAGAGCCTCAAATGCAACACTGTATGTAAAGTCTTTAGTGGGTGTATCTCATAGTGATTGGATACTGGGAATTAGAATATTCACTGTAGAAAAAGATACATTGGATTGTGACAAGAACTTTGCTCTCTTAGCTTTTCACTCTTGAACCTCTCTCTCTTAACCTCTCTCATACCTCTTGGCTCTTCTCTCTTACCCCTTTACTCCTCTCTCAGCTCCCCTCTCCCCCTCTCTTACCTCTTCCACTCTTTCCCTCTCTTACTCTTACCCTCTTGGTTTTTCCCCTCTTACCCCTCTCTTGTCTCCCCCCTCTCCTAAGCCTCCCTGGTTTCCCCCGCTCTCCCTCTGTTGCTCTTACTCCCTCCCTCCCCTTTTCCAACCTCTCCTCCCCTGCTCTCCCCCCTCCCCTGGACCACGTGGATGCCGAGGCTGGTGGTGGACACAGGTCTCCCCTCTCTTTACCCTTATAATAAATTGCTTATACCTGAACAGCTTGACCCTGGAGAAGTCGCTCACCGCAAGCAAGCATTTTACACAGCAATATCTAATCAATGATTTCTAAACATTTATCCAAGCTTAAACAGCTTCTTCCTAATTATCGCCACCTTTATAACCAGCGCTCGCTTGCCCCTGCAATACACAGGCACAGGGAGGGAGCTGCAGTTATTTACACAACAGAACAAGTAACATACCAAATTAAACACCCAGCACTATACCTCACTTTTGGAAACAAAACCTGGGCAGACACTTTAGTGTGCAAAACCCCTGTAAGAATAAAACCTGCTTTAAATATCTTAGGCATCAAGCCACAGACACGCCTATGAAATTCAGTGCAGCAGTGACAAAAAAAAGGAATTATTTCCTTAACCTGTGAATAATCACCTCTAAGATTCTGTGATGCAGTTGCCACTGCACACAGCCACAAGCGGCCTTTTTATTAACACGCAAAAGAACAAAGGCAATCCCACTTTCTCCCTTTTTGTCTGCAAAGAAACAGAGACGGGAGAGATGCTTCTCAGAGGAGCATGGTAAAAAGACACATGGTGTAGAATATGGAACAGCTGGTGGTTCAGCATCTCTTCCACTGCAAGATCCAGGGGATATCTGATGATACCTTGGAGGCAGGAGTCACAAAAGCTGCCGGAGAAGGAAGACAAAGGAGCTCAACGCTATCTGCTCTTACGTTTTAGCACTGTGACCTTTACCTTAACTTACAGTTAAGTGTTTCTGACAGTGTAAATCCCTTTTGTTTTGATTTTAACAGAGTGCAAGAATTCAGTGATGAAGTAACAGTGGCATACAGCCTTTCATTTCCCCTGGTCCTCTCACCCAGCAATGAGGTCTCACAACAACAATACAACAATGAATAGTTATAGAAGGTAACTCACTGTGCTGAAGAGTTCTTCAGAAGGATGGGAGCCACAACTGAGGCAGATCCTTGGACAGACAAGCCACAGGTGTTTAGGCCTTGCGTTTCCTCGTTACCCCAGAACCAGCCTCTAAAGGGGAACACAAAGTTCACAGGCTTGTATTTGGAATTAATGCCATATAAAGAACAAAACATCCTAAAAAAGCTACATATCATACAAATAAACCAGCTACCTTCTTTATGCCGCTTTTCTGTGGAACCACAACTTCACAGAAGTAGATCTTGTTCTATCAATACAATGTTTTATTATTGATGGGCTTGTTGAAATCAGAGTGAACTCCAAGCACCCAGATATTCACAGAAGGCAAACATCTCTCTGAATACAACTGAAAAGGCCAGAAGGGCTGCTCCATGTTACCTCTGATAGCCACGTTTGTCTCTAGAGTACATCAGATGATCAATGCACAGCCTTGAATCTATTTTTTTTCCCCCTGTGTTCCTCCTTTCCATCCTTCTGCGTAGCCTTGTAGCAGATAAATCTGTTCAATAAAGGGCCCAGCTGACTGTGAGCAGAAGGCAAAGCAGAGGATTTGTCAGCATGAAAACCCACACTGCAAAGATGAACGAGCATCAGGGGCAGTTAAAAATCTGCTAGAAATTAGTGCTAATGTCACACTACCCTCTCTTCCCTGTTTTCCATATCCAAAAGGAAAGGAAGTTGTGCCTGAGCCAGAAAAGCTAAAAGGGTAGGGCAATGTGCTCACCTGCCATCCCACACAGCTGGGTGTGACTTAATGCACCAAACACAAGGGAATCGTTGCCAGCTGGGCAATAGACACCACGAAGCACACAGGTTTTAAGAGCTGTCAGCAGCTGCAAGGGGAGGATTGCCTCCGAGAAACATACCAAAACAATGAAAATTTAAAAAAACCAAATTAACATCTATTTCCACCACACATGTTTAAATTTATATACTATATTCATTTATATATGACACGCAATATATAAAGTATCAAAATATATTATGTTAATGTGTATACGTATGTTATTATATATTAAATATATTATATACATTTTAATGATATATATTTATTATATATATAATACATATATTAAATAAATATAAATAATATATATTAAATATAAATCTGTATATATTGGCATTACTTATATATCTTTACTTTTCTGTTTGCACATATGTCGATATCTTTATATATTTAATATACATTTCTATGTTTTTATTTTTGTAGTATTTATTTAAAAGCCCCGAAGCTAACCTAATAAAAACCAAACAGTCCCTTTATATTAATCAGTATTTAAAAATATTTTAATATATAATTTTTATCATATTTATATACCTTGTTGATATACATAACACACAACATATCCTAAAAGATATCATATTACCATCTATACGTACAGAAAACATATTATAGATTATAAATCAATATGTATGTATATATTTCTGTTACTTATTTTTACGCCTACATATATATATACGTCTATATATATATATATTTCTCTATACCTTTATATATTCATTCTTTCAATATTTTATTTATTTGTATTTTTCTTATTTATTTAAAAGCCCTGCCTCTAACTAAATAAAAACCAAGCAGCCCCTTTATCTTCAATATTTTTTAATATCTATTTTGATCATCTTTATACTTACAGGTATATACTCGGTTGATAACCTGCCCCCGCCCCACCCGCCGCTCTCACTGTTCCGGCACACAGACCAGCCGCCTCCTCGGGCTGCTTTGGTCCCAGGGCCGGGGAGCGACCGTTCGGTCCCTATGCCTTTGGGGTTTCCGCCATTTCCCCGGGCCGTGGGGGAGAGAACGGAGCGAGAGGAGTGGCAGCAACGTACGGGTTGTCGCGAGTGCCATAAGCCCCAGAACATGGCCGCGGCAAGGACCCCGGCAGAGAGAGGCGTCTTCACCGCTGCCTCTCGGCGCCCGACCGGCTCGCGCCTGGCCCAGGCACTGCCAAGCACACAGCCCGTGTCCGCACGGCCGGAAAAGCCACGGAAAATTGTGCCGGAGCAGCGTCGGCGCCGGGGTGTTTGTCAGGCAGTCGAAAGCATGCACCCACTGCCCGGGGTCCTTCCATTTTCCCGCCTTTTTGGCCGCCATCTTTGGAAGGTCAAGACAGCCATGACCGGGCAGCCATCTTGTGTGTGTCATGACATCACTTCCGCCCTTCCTCGCCACCATCTTTGTTGTGGCTGAAGCCACTTCTGGCTGAGCGGCCATCTTTGTTATGGCACAATTAAGGGCCCCGCTGCTCTCAGCACGTCTGTCTAACTTACTTGCCTGAACGAAAAACCTGCCGACGCAGACCGACTCCGAACACTCCGCCCAATTTTCCGCCGCCTTTCCCGGGGCGAGAATGATGGCAGCGGGGCTCAGCGGCTCCGTAGCTGGGTGGCGGCCCCGCCTGCGGCGGCAGGCATTGGAGTCAACGCCTCTGCTGGGGTCCTCCCGGCCGGCTCCTGCGGGGGGGGGTCCCGACGCGGCTCCGCTTGGTTCGGCTCTTTCCAGCCCGCTTCGGTTCGGCTCTTTCCAGCCCGCTTCGGCTCGGCTCGGGCCCGCACGCTTCGGCTGGGCTCGGCCCCGCCCGGCCCCACCTGGCTAGGAGAACAGCTGCAGTACCGCTCTGTGCCCACAAGGCGGCAGCACTGCCGCACAGCTCAGCCCGGGGTGGGCGGGGGGGCGCCCCTGCACGTGCAGAGAAGCGAGGCAAGAAACCACGTGTGCAACCCCCTTCCAAAAACTCCTCTCCAAGGAACTCCCCAAAAAACCCCCCCATCGAAACTTAGCAAGCCCTGCCGCTAACCAAATAAGAAACAAAATACCCCTTCATTTAATTGTATTTAATATTTATTTCTATCATATTGATCTATATTTATACACATAGATATAATGCATAATCAATATAAAAATATATTAACGTCTATCCATATATGTTTCATAATGAATATTAATCTACTTGTCTAGTTTTAGATTACTTGTATTTATTTGTTTTTATTTCAATTTATATATATATAGCTCCCTATATTTATAACTTTATTATAGATGTGTATATTTTCATTTCTATATTAATCATTTAAAAGCCCTGCATCTCAGCCTCTAACCAAATAAAAAACAATTAAACCCTTGTTTTAAATGTTTTTAATGCCTATTTCTATAATATTGATCTTCTATATTTATACACACAGATATAATGCATAACAGATATTAAAGTACATTACCATCTATCTGTATAGCTTTCATACTGATTATTAATTTACTTGTCCAGATTTGGATTACTGGTATTTATTTCTTTTTTATGGCTCTATCTATCTATCTATCTATCTATCTATCTATCTATCTATCTATCTATCTATCTCCCTATATTCATTTCTTTATTATAGATGTGTATATTTTCATTTCTATATTATTCATTTAAATGCCGTGCCTGTAACCAAATAAAAACCAGTAATTCCCTTGATTGAAAGATTTATAATATCTATTTCTATAATATTGATTTTCTTTATTTATACACACAGAGATATAATGCACAACAGATATTAAAATACATTACCATCTATCCGTATATTTTCATATTGAATATTAACCAGCTTGTCTAGATATAGATAATTTGTGTTTATTTCTTTTTTATGGCTATATATCTCTCTCTCTATCTATCTATCTATCTATCTCCCTATCTATCTCTTTCTCTATCTATCTCTTTCTCTATCTATATATCTCCCAATCTATCACCCTATATACATTTCTTTATTATAGATGTGTATATTTTCATTTCTATATTATTCATTTAAATGCCCTGCCTCTAAGCCTCTAACCAAATAAAAAACCAAAAGTCCCTTCATTTAACTCTTTTTAATATCTATTTCCATCATATTGATCTTCTTTATTTATACACATAGATATAATACATAACAGATATTAAAATATATTATATTAGCATCTATCCATATAGTTTTTATACTGATTATTAATCTACTTGTCTCGATTTGGATTACTTGTACTTATTTCTTTTTATCTCTTTCTCTCTATATATATAGATCTATTGAGCTTCCCTATATTTATTTATGTATACATTTATTTCTCTTTTTAATAATCTGCTTTTTGAAATTTGCATTTCTTTCTCTTGGAAACTCTCCCAATTCTTTCAGCTAACAGGTCAGAATGACAAAAATATAAATCCCTACTCAACCTCGAGTGCAGAACGCGCTCGTCTCTATGGACCTTAGGCACAGAAATTTCTCTCGGTGCATTTTAATACCTCAGGGATGCACACATGTGTTTTATACACTCCCATTTTACAGGGAAGTAAGAGGTGGAAAGACAAAACCCACTTTCTTAACCCTAAGCCGTTCCTGACATAACAAAACCCTAACGACGGAGTGCACAGAGAGGGGGTTCCTTTCCAAGGGGATTTGGAGAGGTCAATTCCTGTCCCTTGCCAATACCTACCGTAAAAACCAGAACAACTCCACAGGTTTTTGGATTCTGCACCCAGCCCTCCCAGGGAATTTCCTGGCAGCTCGGGGTCCCCTCTGGGCAAGGGTACCCAGCACCAGCCCTCCCCATTCCCCGCTCACCTTGCTACTCCAGCGCAGTGTGTCCCTCCCTCTGGCAGGGACCTCGGCGTGCCCCAAGGGACATGGGAGCCCCCCAGTCTCCATCCCATCCCCCTCAGCCTTTGCTCCTCACCCCCAAAGAAGGCAGAGAACAACTCCAACTGCCGGGGACAGCAGCACCTTGCTTTATTGGAAGCCTTTCTAGGTCCGGACTACAGGGCTGGGGTGATGGTGTTGCCTTCTGCATGCCTTTCCTTTGTGGACGCAAAGCCCTGAAGCAACCGGGATCCTCCTGAGAGGGCCACTCCATTCCAGCAGCAGTGGAATGGTGGTGGTTGTGTTTTTCTGGTTCACATTTGGTGCTTTGCATTTATTTTTAGGTAACTATGGTGGTTCATGTGCATTTCGGGTTCGATATGGTGGTCTGCAGATGCATTTTGGGTTGAATATGGTGATGTGCATTTATTTGTGGTTAAAAATGGTTATGCTCATGCATTTCTGGCCAAACGCGGTGCTGTACATTTGTGTGGTTTCCGGATGCTGTGCCACACGTGTTTTGGTGGGCCTGGGTGGTGTGGTTTATTTGGAGGGCTGTGTGGGTTGGTTAGTGGATGGTACAGCAGTGTGCATGTGCTGATGCGGTGTGGTGGATTTACATGTCTGCCGTGATGTATGTACTATTTATTGGAAATATTGGCAATATGATTTTGGTGAACATGGAGGGGTGTTGCTGTCATAGGTGACCTTGCAGTAGGGGGTGAAGAAGCATACATAACATATAAGCATATATAACATCTATACATATCTTATTCATATTGAATATTAATCTACATGTCTAAGTTTATATTACGTATATTGCTTTTTTATATCGATCTCTTAATGTATTTATTATAGATTTGTACATTTTAATTTCTATATTATTTATTTAAAAGCTCTACCTCTAACCAAATAAACACCAAACAGCCCCTTTACCTGAAATGGTAATCAAATATTTTTTCAATGTCTATTTTTATCAAATTTATATTTATATACTACATTGATATATGTATAATGCACAATATTTTTCCTGGTTTAGGGTAAATTTGGGAGAAAAGTTTTGAAGGGGGTTTTTAATAAAGAAAATTTAAGAGTTTTTTTTATTTTGTTTAATTTGTTTGGGAAAAGATTTCTTTGGGGGAAAATTGAAAAAAAATGTTTATTTAATGAGTAAAGTATTTATAATTATAAACAAATGAATAATAAATAATAAAATTAGTTGATGTTTGAAGAGATGGTCAATTTAGAAAGTTCTTGTTGGTAGGTGTAGTTTTGTTTCTTCAGTCATATATCAGTTTGTTTGGTGTTGCAAAGTGTTGAGGCCCAGACCCCCGAGGGCTGGATGTGTGAGTTTTTGGTGTTTGCGTTTTTCATTTAGAGTACATTTGAATACAGTTAAAAGAAAGAAAAAATATATATAGTTTGGAGAATTTTTTTCTTTTAGTTTGTTAAAAATTAATTCAAAGTAAGGGAGACTTTTGTTTTGTTGTAGATAATATCGTTTGGAGAAAGATGTGGGTGAATGAGTGTTGTTTTTGAAAATAACTTGTGTGGGGTGTTTTGTTTCTTTTGGAAATTAGTTATATATATAGACAGATAAGAGTAGAGATATTGAGTAAAAAGTGAGGCTTATATGTATTTTTTATTTAACGCTTAGACTTTTTTTGAGGTACATATTTTTTGAGGTATATATTGTGTTACTTTTTCGTATTATTTATGATGTGTCATTTGGTTTTTGAGTTAAGACAATTTTATGGAGTTTTTTCTATTTAACCTGGAATTGATTTTAATTGCTTTTTTAAATACATTTTTTTATTTGTTACTGGGATTTTGGTTTTGTTAATGATATGTCAGGGTTTAGATTGGGTAGGGTTAGTTTGCTTGGTGGAGTTTGGGGTGTTAATGAATTAGGTGGCTTTTGCTAAATGTTTTTTAATATTTGAAAGACTTTTTTATTTATTGTTTTTAAGATGGTTTTTAATAGTTTTTTGGTTTAGTTTTTGTTTTGTACTTGGTGCATGGTAGGGGATATGGTATATTTACTGAATATTATGTTTTTTAGTTGAGGTGTTGATAAGGTTGTTTTTGAAATGAGTTTTATGGTTTGATTTAATTTTTTAGGGGCATTATGTTTTTAAAGGGCTTGTTTTTTAAGGTTAAGGATGATGTTTTGAGTAGCAGTGTGAGGTATAGGGTAGGTTTTTATTTATTTATTGATGTATTTTTATTATTGTGAGTATGTAGTGCTTATGTATGTTTGGGGTACAGTAATGTAGCTAATTTGTTAGGTTTCTTATATTTCTATTTGGATTATTGTTTCTTAGAGGGGGTTCATTTGTTTGATTGTAGTATGTTTTAAACTTATGGATAACGTGAAAAGTATTATTTATGGTTAAATTTATTTTTTGGTTTTGTGTTTATTTGGAGATAGTATTTTTATTTTGATGATTCAAGGTATTATGAGATTATTGAGTTAAAACCAAATTGTTCCTGTATGGTTAATTACAGTTTATTTTCGATCTTTTTTTTTTGTAGTTGCATGTACCTGTTTATTTGGTGCTTTTTATTAGTTGTATTTTTGGGGATATGAATATTTATATGATGGATTTTTAAAGGTAGGTCATTTTTGTAGTGATTTCTTATTTTTTAGTAGTTTAATTTTTTTATTGTTAATGAGGTCTTTATTTTTATACAGCATTGATTATTATTTATGAATTAGAAAGTAGCAATTTGGTTAGGTTGTTTTTAGTAATGCTGAGGGCTCATTGAATGGTTTTCAGTTTAGTAAGTTGTTGAGGTTTTTTTAAGCAGATTGGGTTGTGTTAGGTTTTATATAGCTTTTTGTGATTTGTTTTACTTTTATGATGTGGTATGAATTATTAGTAAAAAGAGTGTAGTGGGGTTTTTTTGCTCCTCCTCTAATAAACAGGGTATAATTACTAATACACTTTTAAAACATGTTACTGGGATTGGGATGTAGGGTAGGCCAAAGAAAAAATAAACTAAAGCTATTTGGTACAAATTTCAGTACTTTTATAAAGCTTTTATCCATCATTATTACTGAGCTTAGCTTAGCAGCTATTTTAATCTGTGCTCTTTTACTGTGAAAGTTATGTAGTAGGGACACTATTGGAGTTATTTTTGGATAAGAAAATAAACATAGGGACAAGAAAGGCATTAAAACCTCAAAAAAAGCTCAGAGACTAGAACAACATAAAGGCCTCCACCCTGAGAGACATGAACTTAAGTAACACCATTACAAAGTCCTTTATCCCAGCACACAGTAAGCACCAATACAACAAAATCAGCATAGGTTTTCCTTACTCTTCTGAACCCCACATTGGGCAGCAAATAATAAAATGCTTAGACAGCTAAGACAAAACTCAAAGCGCTGCAGGATAACTTCACAAATGCAGACATCTACTGTCAATCTAGGAAAAGCATGTAGATTCCAAAGTAAAACCTATGTCACAAATTTCAAATTACAGGGGCCTGGGACTTGGCCTTTTACACCTACAGCCAGGCTGGGCAGCAGGGCAGAGCAGCTCCGGGACAACTACACCCAGACACCCGTGACACACCAGACACCCGACGAGGGGACACAATGGGGAGACAAAACTCTGGGCCACAAGAACGGCGGCGAGGACTGAGAGAATGCGGAACGAGATGAGCCGGGGGAGAATGAAGGCGAGCTGATGAAGCTCACAGAACCCGGGAGGAAGAAGATGCTGACGGAATGACAAACTCCAGGAACCGCCAAGACGGAGGCCCAAGAATCTTACGGCCGCAATCCTCTACCTATCTTTGCGTTTCTTCAAGTCCTAAGCCGCAACAATGGATCCTCGCGGCGCACGGCTGTTGACACAGCTCGGAAGAAGACGTCTAAAAGACATCCGATCGGATGCTTTTCGAAACAGATGCGATTCCAAGGCCTCTGAGAGCAGCCGAGCTGAGGAGCCCAGAGATCGCAGATGCTATAAGTGACGCTGGGGTTTCTGGTAAGCCCCCAGAAGAGATAGGGCAAGGCACGTACAACACAAGAGGCACAAAAGACACAGAGGGCACGACGGACAAGTGACACGCCACGCCCCGAGGCTGCTCTGTCCTGCACACCTCAGCACTGTGAACAAAAGTGAGGCTCTCCCACCGTGCGGCCTAAGGGGCCACAGCCTGGACCTCCCCGTCCCCAAAGCTGACTCAACTATCCCAGGTCACAAGTCCCGACCCGGCACCCCGCTTTCATCCCCTCTGCGGGTGGTAGCCTTTGACTCAGCTCTCGGATGCCCGCTCGAGAGGATCCACACGGAGCGCCAAGGAAGGCCGCCTGGCTATCCGGGAAGTTCCTGCCATCGCCAGGCTGTCGTCTCTCCGTCAGCTACCAAAAATAAAACAGAAAATCAGCAGCTGATCTTTGCAGGGCGTCGGCCAAAACCTGACAATTCCGCTACTCACGGTCTCCTGCGAACGGCCGTGACCTGAGGCCGCACGATACGGCCACGCCGGGACCAGGCAGCGTCGTCGCAGGGCGCGCCTGAGTTAAGAGAAGAAAAAGTGATGTGGCGTTGCTGAGACTTGAACAGGCCCTCGCTCCTCCTCCCGACATCCCCAACTCACGGGAAGCCCTCGGCCCCTTCCTGAAGGCCAGCCACACGGCCCCTTTACGTGGAAAAGGCTCCGTCACGCGGTCCCTGTGACGCTTCCGCAGGGCTCACGGGAGCGGCGAAGCAGGCGTGCCGGCCGGCTGGCGACGGGGTCTCGACGAAACGCGACTGGACCGCCTAAAGCACGCAAACAAGGAGGGACGCTTGGCGTCGCACCTGAAACTGAGAGCCCAGCGATAACAACAGCCTCCCTCCACCGGTCAACGCTCACCTTGCCCACTTCACCTTGACTGCTGCTAGATGGCTCTATTTCCTAAAAATAAAGACAAAGAGGAGACCTGTAACACAGGGACCGGTTCCAGTTGCCCTGCAAAGACAAACACTGACTTACCTTCTCGGGGAAACCCCCTTACCCTGGATGGGGCGCTCTGCCACCGATTTCATCCGTCCGCATCTGAAAGAGAGCTGAGACAAAAGTCAAAGCGCTGCAGGGTAACTTCACAGCTCCGGACATCTTGTGTTGATCTAGGGATATGTTCTAGACCCCAACTACACCCTACATCACAAATTTCAAATTACAGGGGCCTGGGACTTGGCCTTTTACACCTACAGCCAGGCTGGGCAGCAGGGCAGAGCAGCTCCGGGACAACTACACCCAGACACCCGTGACACACCAGACACCCGACGAGGGGACACAATTCGGAGACAAAACTCTGGGCCACAAGAACGGCGGCGAGGACTGAGAGAATGCGGAACGAGATGAGCCGGGGGAGAATGAAGGCGAGCTGATGAAGCTCACAGAACCCGGGAGGAAGAAGATGCTGACGGAATGACAAACTCCAGGAACCGCCAAGACGGAGGCCCAAGAATCTTACGGCCGCAATCCTCTACCTATCTTTGCGTTTCTTCAAGTCCTAAGCCGCAACAATGGATCCTCGCGGCGCACGGCTGTTGACACAGCTCGGAAGAAGACGTCTAAAAGACATCCGATCGGATGCTTTTCGAAACAGATGCGATTCCAAGGCCTCTGAGAGCAGCCGAGCCGAGGAGCCCAGAGATCGCAGATTCTATAAGTGACGCTGGGGTTTCTGGTAAGCCCCCAGAAGAGATAGGGCAAGGCACGTACAACAACAAGAGGCACAAAAGACACAGAAGGCACGACGGACAAGTGACACGCCACGCCCCGAGGCTGCTCTGTCCTGCACACCTCAGCACTGTGAACAAAAGTGAGGCTCTCCCACCGTGCGGCCTAAGGGGCCACAGCCTGGACCTCCCCGTCCCCAAAGCTGACTCAACTATCCCAGGTCACAAGTCCCGACCCGGCACCCCGCTTTCATCCCCTCTGCGGGTGGTAGCCTTTGACTCAGCTCTCGGATGCCCGCTGGAGAGGATCCACACGGAGCGCCAAGGAAGGCCGCCTGGCTATCCGGGAAGTTCCTGCCATCGCCAGGCTGTCGTCTCTCCGTCAGCTACCAAAAATAAAACAGAAAATCAGCAGCTGATCTTTGCAGGGCGTCGGCCAAAACCTGACAATTCCGCTACTCACGGTCTCCTGCGAACGGCCGTGACCTGAGGCCGCACGATACGGCCACGCCGGGACCAGGCAGCGTCGTCGCAGGCGCGCCTGAGTTAAGAGAAGAAAAAGTGATGTGGCGTTGCTGAGACTTGAACAGGCCCTCGCTCCTCCTCTCGACATCCCCAACTCACGGGAAGCCCTCGGCCCCTTCCTGAAGGCCAGCCACACGGCCCCTTTACGTGGAAAAGGCTCCGTCACGCGGTCCCTGTGACGCTTCCGCAGGGCTCACGGGAGCGGCGAAGCAGGCGTGCCGGCCGGCTGGCGACGGGGTCTCGACGAAACGCGACTGGACCGCCTAAAGCACGCAAACAAGGAGGGACGCTTGGCGTCGCACCTGAAACTGAGAGCCCAGCGATAACAACAGCCTCCCTCCACCGGTCAACGCTCACCTTGCCCACTTCACCTTGACTGCTGCTAGATGGCTCTATTTCCTAAAAATAAAGACAAAGAGGAGACCTGTAACACAGGGACCGGTTCCAGTTGCCCTGCAAAGACAAACACTGACTTACCTTCTCGGGGAAACCCCCTTACCCTGGATGGGGCGCTCTGCCACCGATTTCATCCGTCCGCATCTGAAAGAGAGCTGAGACAAAAGTCAAAGCGCTGCAGGGTAACTTCACAGCTCCGGACATCTTGTGTTGATCTAGGGATATGTTCTAGACCCCAACTACACCCTACATCACAAATTTCAAATTACAGGGGCCTGGGACTTGGCCTTTTACACCTACAGCCAGGCTGGGCAGCAGGGCAGAGCAGCTCCGGGACAACTACACCCAGACACCCGTGACACACCAGACACCCGACGAGGGGACACAATGGGGAGACAAAACTCTGGGCCACAAGAACGGCGGCGAGGACTGAGAGAATGCGGAACGAGATGAGCCGGGTGAGAATGAAGGCGAGCTGATGAAGCTCACAGAACCCGGGAGGAAGAAGATGCTGACGGAATGACAAACTCCAGGAACCGCCAAGACGGAGGCCCAAGAATCTTACGGCCGCAATCCTCTACCTATCTTTGCGTTTCTTCAAGTCCTAAGCCGCAACAATGGATCCTCGCGGCGCACGGCTGTTGACACAGCTCGGAAGAAGACGTCTAAAAGACATCCGATCGGATGCTTTTCGAAACAGATGCGATTCCAAGGCCTCTGAGAGCAGCCGAGCCGAGGAGCCCAGAGATCGCAGATGCTATAAGTGACGCTGGGGTTTCTGGTAAGCCCCCAGAAGAGATAGGGCAAGGCACGTACAACACAAGAGGCACAAAAGACACAGAAGGCACGACGGACAAGTGACACGCCACGCCCCGAGGCTGCTCTGTCCTGCACACCTCAGCACTGTGAACAAAAGTGAGGCTCTCCCACCGTGCGGCCTAAGGGGCCACAGCCTGGACCTCCCCGTCCCCAAAGCTGACTCAACTATCCCAGGTCACAAGTCCCGACCCGGCACCCCGCTTTCATCCCCTCTGCGGGTGGTAGCCTTTGACTCAGCTCTCGGATGCCCGCTGGAGAGGATCCACACGGAGCGCCAAGGAAGGCTGCCTGGCTATCCGGGAAGTTCCTGCCATCGCCAGGCTGTCGTCTCTCCGTCAGCTACCAAAAATAAAACAGAAAATCAGCAGCTGATCTTTGCAGGGCGTCGGCCAAAACCTGACAATTCCGCTACTCACGGTCTCCTGCGAACGGCCGTGACCTGAGGCCGCACGATACGGCCACGCCGGGACCAGGCAGCGTCGTCGCAGGGCGCGCCTGAGTTAAGAGAAGAAAAAGTGATGTGGCGTTGCTGAGACTTGAACAGGCCCTCGCTCCTCCTCTCGACATCCCCAACTCACGGGAAGCCCTCGGCCCCTTCCTGAAGGCCAGCCACACGGCCCCTTTACGTGGAAAAGGCTCCGTCACGCGGTCCCTGTGACGCTTCCGCAGGGCTCACGGGAGCGGCGAAGCAGGCGTGCCGGCCGGCTGGCGACGGGGTCTCGACGAAACGCGACTGGACCGCCTAAAGCACGCAAACAAGGAGGGACGCTTGGCGTCGCACCTGAAACTGAGAGCCCAGCGATAACAACAGCCTCCCTCCACCGGTCAACGCTCACCTTGCCCACTTCACCTTGACTGCTGCTAGATGGCTCTATTTCCTAAAAATAAAGACAAAGAGGAGACCTGTAACACAGGGACCGGTTCCAGTTGCCCTGCAAAGACAAACACTGACTTACCTTCTCGGGGAAACCCCCTTACCCTGGATGGGGCGCTCTGCCACCGATTTCATCCGTCCGCATCTGAAAGAGAGCTGAGACAAAAGTCAAAGCGCTGCAGGGTAACTTCACAGCTCCGGACATCTTGTGTTGATCTAGGGATATGTTCTAGACCCCAACTACACCCTACATCACAAATTTCAAATTACAGGGGCCTGGGACTTGGCCTTTTACACCTACAGCCAGGCTGGGCAGCAGGGCAGAGCAGCTCCGGGACAACTACACCCAGACACCCGTGACACACCAGACACCCGACGAGGGGACACAATGGGGAGACAAAACTCTGGGCCACAAGAACGGCGGCGAGGACTGAGAGAATGCGGAACGAGATGAGCCGGGGGAGAATGAAGGCGAGCTGATGAAGCTCACAGAACCCGGGAGGAAGAAGATGCTGACGGAATGACAAACTCCAGGAACCGCCAAGACGGAGGCCCAAGAATCTTACGGCCGCAATCCTCTACCTATCTTTGCGTTTCTTCAAGTCCTAAGCCGCAACAATGGATCCTCGCGGCGCACGGCTGTTGACACAGCTCGGAAGAAGACGTCTAAAAGACATCCGATCGGATGCTTTTCGAAACAGATGCGATTCCAAGGCCTCTGAGAGCAGCCGAGCCGAGGAGCCCAGAGATCGCAGATGCTATAAGTGACGCTGGGGTTTCTGGTAAGCCCCCAGAAGAGATAGGGCAAGGCACGTACAACACAAGAGGCACAAAAGACACAGAAGGCACGACGGACAAGTGACACGCCACGCCCCGAGGCTGCTCTGTCCTGCACACCTCAGCACTGTGAACAAAAGTGAGGCTCTCCCACCGTGCGGCCTAAGGGGCCACAGCCTGGACCTCCCCGTCCCCAAAGCTGACTCAACTATCCCAGGTCACAAGTCCCGACCCGGCACCCCGCTTTCATCCCCTCTGCGGGTGGTAGCCTTTGACTCAGCTCTCGGATGCCCGCTGGAGAGGATCCACACGGAGCGCCAAGGAAGGCTGCCTGGCTATCCGGGAAGTTCCTGCCATCGCCAGGCTGTCGTCTCTCCGTCAGCTACCAAAAATAAAACAGAAAATCAGCAGCTGATCTTTGCAGGGCGTCGGCCAAAACCTGACAATTCCGCTACTCACGGTCTCCTGCGAACGGCCGTGACCTGAGGCCGCACGATACGGCCACGCTGGGACCAGGCAGCGTCGTCGCAGGGCGCGCCTGAGTTAAGAGAAGAAAAAGTGATGTGGCGTTGCTGAGACTTGAACAGGCCCTCGCTCCTCCTCTCGACATCCCCAACTCACGGGAAGCCCTCGGCCCCTTCCTGAAGGCCAGCCACACGGCCCCTTTACGTGGAAAAGGCTCCGTCACGCGGTCCCTGTGACGCTTCCGCAGGGCTCACGGGAGCGGCGAAGCAGGCGTGCCGGCCGGCTGGCGACGGGGTCTCGACGAAACGCGACTGGACCGCCTAAAGCACGCAAACAAGGAGGGACGCTTGGCGTCGCACCTGAAACTGAGAGCCCAGCGATAACAACAGCCTCCCTCCACCGGTCAACGCTCACCTTGCCCACTTCACCTTGACTGCTGCTAGATGGCTCTATTTCCTAAAAATAAAGACAAAGAGGAGACCTGTAACACAGGGACCGGTTCCAGTTGCCCTGCAAAGACAAACACTGACTTACCTTCTCGGGGAAACCCCCTTACCCTGGATGGGGCGCTCTGCCACCGATTTCATCCGTCCGCATCTGAAAGAGAGCTGAGACAAAAGTCAAAGCGCTGCAGGGTAACTTCACAGCTCCGGACATCTTGTGTTGATCTAGGGATATGTTCTAGACCCCAACTACACCCTACATCACAAATTTCAAATTACAGGGGCCTGGGACTTGGCCTTTTACACCTACAGCCAGGCTGGGCAGCAGGGCAGAGCAGCTCCGGGACAACTACACCCAGACACCCGTGACACACCAGACACCCGACGAGGGGACACAATGGGGAGACAAAACTCTGGGCCACAAGAACGGCGGCGAGGACTGAGAGAATGCGGAACGAGATGAGCCGGGTGAGAATGAAGGCGAGCTGATGAAGCTCACAGAACCCGGGAGGAAGAAGATGCTGACGGAATGACAAACTCCAGGAACCGCCAAGACGGAGGCCCAAGAATCTTACGGCCGCAATCCTCTACCTATCTTTGTGTTTCTTCAAGTCCTAAGCCGCAACAATGGATCCTCGCGGCGCACGGCTGTTGACACAGCTCGGAAGAAGACGTCTAAAAGACATCCGATCGGATGCTTTTCGAAACAGATGCGATTCCAAGGCCTCTGAGAGCAGCCGAGCCGAGGAGCCCAGAGATCGCAGATGCTATAAGTGACGCTGGGGTTTCTGGTAAGCCCCCAGAAGAGATAGGGCAAGGCACGTACAACACAAGAGGCACAAAAGACACAGAAGGCACGACGGACAAGTGACACGCCACGCCCCGAGGCTGCTCTGTCCTGCACACCTCAGCACTGTGAACAAAAGTGAGGCTCTCCCACCGTGCGGCCTAAGGGGCCACAGCCTGGACCTCCCCGTCCCCAAAGCTGACTCAACTATCCCAGGTCACAAGTCCCGACCCGGCACCCCGCTTTCATCCCCTCTGCGGGTCGTAGCCTTTGACTCAGCTCTCGGATGCTGGGTGGGGTGGATCCACATGGGGTGTGAAGGAAGGCCTCCTCGCCATCTGGGAAGCTCCTGCCATTGCCAGGATGTGGACTCCTGGTCAGCTACAACCAAGAAGACCAAATATCAATGCAGGAGCTTAGTGCCACATCTGTGAAAACCCAGCACTTACCTTCTCTAGAGAATGCCCAGGTTCATGGGCTGCACACTTCACCCCACAGGGAGACAGAGGCTTGCTTCACAGCAGTATTGGCTGACAGCCAAACGACCACCACCTCAAGGAGGGGAGGAAGACTCTCCAGTCAGTGAGGGCCAGGGAGCCCAGGGTACCCCAAGGATAGAAACCCCAGCTTATATGACAGCAGTAGGCCCAAGCACTCACTATCGCTTCCTGGCTGGCCCTAGCACCAGGGAACTGCCTGCACCTCTCGGGGGTTCTGGCACTCTGCTGCTTTACGGTTCCTGCCTGCAGCTGTCTCAAGGAAACGGGAGCGCTGTTAGGGCTACTGTTTAGGGTTTGAATAGTCCTGTACTCTACCTTATATCCCAACCTATACCCCTTTTATTTTCTCTGTTTGTCTCCAGCCCTCGAGCCCTTGACCTCTGAAGCCCTCCCTCAGCCTCTCCGTGTCACTGCCAAGCTGCCCCGCTGAACCCTACAAACTTACAACCCTACGCTTGCAACCGGGGATGCTCCTTATCCATAGGCCCCAAGAGATGTCCCTTAGCCCGGACTAGGCAATCCACAGTTGCTCCCTACCCTACCTAAGTTTGGCCCTGAGACAGGGCAGAGGCTGACAGAGCCGAACTCTTTGCGGAGGCCAGGCACGAAGCCTTACCAACCGCCGCCTCGAGGAGGGGTGGGAGCAATCCCCGGCTGCGGAGGGACAGAGAGCCCAGGGTGGGGCGGGGCGGGAAACCCCCTGTTTCCCCAACCCTGCGGATCGTCCCCCCACTATCTCTTCCTGGCTGGCCCTAGCACCAGGGAACTGCCTGCACCTCTCGGGGGTTCTGGCACTCTGCTGCTTTAGGGTTCCTGCCTGCAGCTGTCTCAAGGAAACGGGAGCGCTGTTAGGGCTGCTGTTTAGGGTTTGGGGTGGGGTACACCTGAACTCCACCTTACCTATACCCCTTCTTTTCACTGTTCACTCAGCCGTTTTATTTTTGGAATTCTTGTGACAGATTGAGGGCACTGAGGAAGGACTGCCAAGATGAAATCAAAAGGGAAAAGGAGAAATATCACCCCTGCAAATCCACACTGGCTCAGCTGTTCAGGTGCTGCTTCCTGGCAGAAAGCTTTGTCCCTCACCACCTCCTTTATGCAGTGCTCCACGTCCAGTTGCATCCACGTGCTCCCCCAGACCCTATGAGATGCTCTCACCGTCACTCCATCAGATGCCACTGGGAGCCCACCAGAAACTCCTCTCCTTCAGCAGTTCCATGCCAAAGTTGATTTGCCACTCGTATTTGGCCCTGTAATAACAGCAAAATCATTGCCCTCTGTCAGGTACTTGTTGTTAGACACAGGTTTTTCCATAGCCATCTTTTCAAGAACGAAGTGCCATCCCTGCTTGATTGCTAAATCAACAGTAAATTCTGGAAAACCTAAATGAGAAAAAGAATCTAATATTACGAGTTAATATGGGAACCTTTATGTGATTAAACTAGTATGCTTTGAAATAAAGTGAATTCTTCCAGGTCTACTGCAAAAATCTAATTCCTAAAAAAAAAAATAACGAAAAAACAAACAGCATCAAATTCTCACCCATATGATCAATAAAGTCACAATACCTCCACCAGCCAAGGGAAAAAAATCTTAACCTAGAAAAAATCCAAACCACCTCAAAAAGATTCAACACTGAAACACAATGCATCCTAACACTTCAACTAACAATACTAAAATAAATTTTAAAAACAAGTATTCCCTCTATCCACACCACCAATACCACATAAAACAAATAAAGCAGTCTCATCACAGCACCCCCAAATCAAAAACCTAAATTGCACTAAAATCTTTAAAATAATCACAAATTAACCCCAAAATAAAGTTTAATCTCACTAACAAAAAAAACCCCAAAACAGGTAACACAAACAAAAGCCACGCCATACAACCACCAGCAAAAACAGATGCTATGCTCTTTCACTAACAGTTCTTATCACATCAGCAAAGTTAAACATAAATAAAAAGCAACCCTATTGAACTCCACACATCACACTGAAAGGAATGATGAGCTTGTCTTTACAAACAAGCTGTGGGTCAGTTGATAAGATGTAGCTATCAGTGACAGACGACAGAAACAATGGGATGAATTCCAGTAGAAGATCAAAGAGGCACTGAAAGAACACTATGAGTTCCATAAAAGTTAAGAAGGGATTATGCATTGGGGGTGGAGGGGGAAAAGGTACCCCAGGTGTCAGGCGTTCCAGGCAGTCTGTACCTGTCAAGTACCTCAGCCTATGGGGAAAGAGAGAAGGGACAAGCGGCCGGGAATTAGGATAAAAAAGGAGGCTGTGCCCTCCAAAAATTTGAGAAACCCCAGGGGAATGCCCCATGGCCTCTCCCTTTATTTGAATAAAGTAAAAGGACTCCTCTGTCTCCTTTTTGGATATAAACCTCTGGTGTTCGTGGAGTAATTTTCCTGACAACACCAACTATTAAAAAAAAAAAATCAAACCAAGTCACTGAACTCAAAGCCATTAAACTAACCCTAGACATTAGTAAAAAAACCCCAAAGCTCTACATTTATAGTAATACCTGAATAATTACCAAGACTCTATAAAAAATTTTAATAACTAATTAAAAACAAAAAAACAACCTAAACTACAACAAGTTAAAAAACACCACCCCCAAAAATATACCTATAAAAAGCCACCATATAAATGCCTGTGTCCCCAGAAATGAAGCTAATAAGAAACACCACAACAGAAAGGAATCCAAACTTATCATCAACACCTAAACTAAAAAACACAACATTAAATAAATAGAACATATACATTATTATACACCAACTACAAACCAAAAAAAAAGATACAATCAATTACTAAAAATCACCTTAAAACCACTCAAAAAACTGCCAAAAATTAAAAACTGCATCTAACAAAAGCCGCCTAATTAACACCCAAAACTCAGCTAACCAAACAAACCCTACCCAATCTGAACCCGTACATACAATAAACAAAACCAAATAATACATATCAAAATCTATTTTAATTGATTCTACCTAAAATACAAACCAACCCATTCATAAAAATCATCTTTATTCAAAAACCAGATTTCACGTAGTGAACACAAAAAAATGAAACAACACACTATGTGCCACCACAAAAACTAATATTGAATAAAAACCACATAAATAACTCTGCTTACTCAATATTACTACCACTATTTATATTTACCTGTATCTCTATAAAAGTATATCTAAAAGTAAAAAATAATTTGACCATTAAGCCAAAGATATACAATAAAAATTAAGATGTCCTAAAATTACATTATATCCCCACCATCTGCTTTATGCTTAAACAAATTCTGTAACTTCAAAACTAACAAAGAAAAAAAAAACTTTTAACGTACAATCTGTATACAATACTAATACACTCTACCCCAAATTCTCTCTCAACTCTATTGTTTATCAGAGACAACAAAAAATCCATTTTGTACTTTTTTGAAAATAACTTCTCATAGAGAGGAATGACGGGTTTGTCTTTACAAACAAGCTGTGGGTCTGCTGATAAGATGCAGCTATCAGTGAGAGACAACAGAAACAATGGGATGGATTCCACTAAAAGATCAAAGAGGCACGGAAAGAGTATCATGAATTCCACAAAAGCTAAGAATTAAAAAGGGATTATGCGTGGAGGGGGGGGAAAGGTACCCCAGGTGTCAGGCGTTCCGGGAAGCCTGTACCTCTCAAGTACCTCAGCCTATGGGGAAAGAGAGAAGGGACAAGCAGCCAGGAATTAGGATAAAAAGTAGGCTGCGCCCTCCAAAAATTCAAGAAACCCCAGGGGAATGCCCCATGGCCTCTCCCTTTATTCGAATAAAGTAAAAGGACTCCTCTGTCTCCTTTTTGGACATAAACCTCTGGTGTTTGTGGTTTAATTTTCCTGACATCATTGATTAGTGAATACAAAATAATTGCCAAAACCATAGTAACTTCTTCTAAAACTGTTCAACTTGACTCCAATCCCAAAACCCAAGCTACCACCAAAACACCCCACGGCTCAAAAAGACCCACGCCACATCCCAAACACACGTGAATAAAAACCACAAAACCTTCTAAATCTCCTGATCTCTACTCCACAACAAATAAACTATCTAACGTTATTCATTCTTCTTCCTACGCCCTACTTATTGAAATAAACATTTTTTTCACTTTTCCTCAAAAAAAAAATTTCCTTTAAAATCTATTAAAAAACTAACTGAAACCTGATTTCTATCAAGAAACACATTCATTTTAAAACATTTCCTCCCAATTGGTCTCAGACCTTTCCAAGGTTTGGATCCTGTTCCAGTGCACCTGAACCAAATCAACCTGCTCTGGCTCTGGAAACATCAACACCAAACCCAGAGCACGAAGCACCTCGCTGTCCCTACCCTGCTGTCCCCCGGCCCTGCTCTCTCGCATCCTACGCTGCAGAGCGCTGGGAGCCAGGTTCAGCCCCGAGAATTGTCACATCCATTCCCTCGGACATTCCAGCTTCCACGGGGATATTGCGGGGACCCCCTGCATTCCATTCCCCAGTACAGCACCAAGACAAAGTTCTCACTCGGCCCGCGTCTCCAGAAAATCGCGTGTAAGGCTTAAATAAACCCCGAGGCTTGAGAAATACAGTCTGCCCGAAAAGCCCAGCTCTGCATCCAGGGGAAATGAACATCACAAACAGATTCACACACCCCAGATGCACGGGACGCTGCCAGCTCGGACCTGCAGTTAACTCGGCAATGGAAAAACCTGAGCTCGAAGCCCTCCTGCGAGGGTACAAAAGGTATTGGACACAGTTTCTAGAAGGCACCACATCGTTATTTAAAGGCGCAGCTCGGCTAAAGAGCAATATCGACAAAGCCCCGAGACAAAAAGCCCGGCAGGTCGGGCTTTTCCCCCTCCCCTCCTCCCAGCGGCTTTTGCCAGCGCACTCTGAAGCTGACAAGCCACAAGTGTCCCCCAGCGCCCCCGCCGGGACTCGCTCCCGGGCTGGCGCCGCTCCAGGTGCGGGGGGACCGGGGGAGCCACGCGAGCCCCGGCAGCGGCGGCACTCGGCACCCGGGGGCGGCCCCGCGCTCCCGGCCGGAAAGCGGCTCCTCCGGCGGGCGGGGGCAGCTCCGGCCCCGGGAGAGCCCGGCCCGCCCAGCGGCACCGGGACCGGCCCGAAGGGGCCCCGGCGGTGCCCGAGCCCCGCGCCCGGAGCGGACAGAGCAGCCGGGACAGACACAGCTCCGCGCCGCGGCTCCCGCCTGCCCGCCCGGCCTCAGCACGGCTCTGTCACTCCTCGGGGGCTGCCAAGCCGCCAAATTCCCCAGGGAATGCCAGAAGCGCTGCCGTGCAGGGCTGTAAGGGGTCAGAATCGCTCTCAAAAGCAGCGCCACGGCTCCATGTGACCCCGCCTAATGCTGGAAAAGCCGGTGTTTCTGTCAATTGAACCCCGGAAACTGAGGCAATGGGGGGGTGTTCGTGCCTTCTTAAACCAATACGATGGCAAATAAATGAGTGCTCCCCCCCTTCAATTTAGTCCCCTAAAAGTAAAAAGTTGTTTTTCGCTTGATTGAAATCTCTCAAATGATAGGAAAAGGGGAACACTCAATCAGACCCTTAAAAAGTAGTGACTATAAGGCTTCCTTCTCAATTTAAACCTCAGGATGATGGAAAGTGGGGGGTTCCCCTCAAGTCAAACCCATAAAATAGCAACAATATTTCCCCCCTTCCATTTAAAATGGAACATGGGGATTCACTGTTCACTGATACCCCTAACACCCTGGAAAAGGCAGGTTTTCCTCCAATCAGCACCCTTAAAATCATAGGTGGACTCCCCCCCAGTGTAAAAATAGATAATAACAGGAGTTTCTTCCCTCAATTTATGCCCCCCTTTTGTCCTCATAATACCCATTTCTTCCGGGGGGAATTGGGGAGCAAACGGCAAAATGAAATCAAAAGGGAAAATCCCTTTTGCAAATCCCTGCGAACCCACACAGGCTTACTTGGCTCAGATGCTGCTTTAAACAATGCTCCATGTCCAGGTGTATCCAGCTGTTCTCCCAGATCCTATGAGACACTCCCAGTACTACTCCATGAAATATCCCCCAGGAGCTCACCAAAAATCCCTCTGCTCCAACTGCTCCACACTCCATGCTCAAGCGAAGTGACAGAAACCCTCCCCCTAAAATAGCCCCGGGCAGGACCCACCCATTCTTTACCATAACTGCTCACACCTGGGGCTGCTCTGAGCGCTCATCAACCTCACAATTCAGTTTGTGCTGTTGCCATCCTACGGGTGAGGGGAGGGGCAGAAGGAACTTGTCGCTCATTCCCTGGACAGGACATTGTCTGCACCTGACACACTGGGGCACCAGGCTTTCCTTGCTATGGATCAGGACACTTCTCCTCCTCCTGGTGCCCAAGGCTGAAAATGGAATTCCACCTCCACAATTCCATGTGTTTGAGTTTCACAATTCCCAATGTAATTCCCCATGGATCATAAGCCATCACCTCTAATTTTTCCTCTAGAATCACTGCTGACTTGCCTTTCTGTGGAAGTGCTTGACGCATGGATGCAGAGTTCAGGGGCTTGTTTATGGCTTATCCTGACGAGCACAAATGAAATCCAAACACCCAGAATTACAGGGAAATATGGATAAAGTTTATAAATACTCCTCTTCCCTGCAAATCCCTGGCAACCTCCCATTGACCTTTTACTCTTAACCTCTGAATTTTGACCTTTGACTCTTGACTTTAGCTCTCTGAAGTTTGATTCCCTGATAATTGACCTTGAACCACATAACCTTGGAAAATTAACCCATAACATTGCACCTGGGACCCTTTACTCTTGATCTTTGAACACTGACCATTCACATGTGACCCTTGAAGTTTGAATCCCTGACTTTCCAATTTAACCATTGACCCCTGACCTTTTGCACTTGACCTCAGCCCTTTGACCCTGCCCCAACATCAATATTACTGACCTACAGTGATTTCAGCATATGAATGCTACCACAGTTATCTCACCCAGCCGTGTCAATAACACTATCAGTCTCTATCCCAGCCCCAGTGATTATAGCTCCAGCCCTAGTGATCCCTTCCCTGCCCCAGTGATTTCAGCTCTTGGCCCACGAGCTTTATTTCACTGCAAGCTCTCTTCTTCCAGCTCCACATCCACTTCCTTTTCCCTCCGCTCTGCTAGGTGAAGCTGCTCCAGGTTGAGACAAAGGGTCTTTGTTCTTGGTTCCAGCTCTGAGGTTTCACCTTAAGGCTGAGGAATGCCACTCCAACCCCATCCCAACCCCAAAGCAATCTTTACTGTATTTACAGCCTGCCCCGTTGTGTACCATTCTATGCTTGCTTCCCACATGTACAGTCACTATGCCCTCAGAACAGTGTTTGCAGCAGTCCCCATCCCAGCCCCAGTGACTTCAGCTTCAGTCCCACAAGCTTTATTTGACTGCCAGCTCTTGTGCTATCCTTCTGCCTCCTCATCTTCCCAGCAGTGCCACATCATGCTGCTTTCTGGCTCTCCAGGCAGGATCTCTGTTTTAGCTCTAGCTCTCTGTGGTTTGAGCTTAGCTCTTGAACTCACATTCCAGCCCCAACCTGACCATCCTTACTGGAGGAACAGCTCTGCAAGGCCCTATCCCCGCCCTTACACTGATTTCAGCTCCAGCCACGCAGTTCGCATCCCAGCTCCATATTCCTTATCCCAGCCCCACAACAGTTTTACCCTAAACCCTACCATGTTTCTGTCTGCTCCAGCTCTGCTTCCTGAGTTCCTGCTCCTCAGCTTCCCACTTCTGGTGGCTGAAAGTTGCTCCCGCTTCTCACTGCAACCCAGGGCTGTTGATAAGGCCACAAGTCAGTTATTACTATCACTTCAATGTCTCTAGATACTGTCCTACCCACCCTAATGGGAGCCCAACTTTGGGGACACTTGAGGCCTCTAGCCCAACAGGTACCTTCCCCCTCCCCCTGGGTCTCAGCCCAGCACTTGCCCAAAGGCCCCCCCTCACCCCCCCCAGGCATTACCAGGGGCTGGGAATAGCCATTGGGCCCCTGCTAGCCCATCCCAAAAGGTGCCCTTGGGCTGGTTCTCAGGCCCTGGAGCCCTCCCAGCCCCCAGACCCTCAGACTCTCCTTGGTACCAGCAGACAGGGGCTGCAAATCCCCCAGGCACCTCCTGCAGGCCCTGAGCTGCAGCTCCATCCCCTTCCCCCATGGCATTTATCCAGCTCCAGCCTCAGTATTTCCATTGCCCGTCCTGGAGCACCGGCGCTCCCTGGATCACACCCGCGCACCTCCCGCCACCGCCCGCCTCTCCGCCGCTCGCCGCCGCGCCGCCGAACTAAGGCCCGCACCCCTCCAGCTCACGCTATTTATAGCCCACACCGGCCAGCCCAGCCAATCACAGCCCGAGGCAGCGCCGGGCCCGCCAATCCCAGCCCACCCGTTCCCGCCGCGCTCGCCTCCGCGACCCCCCGCTGTCCCCTCAGGCCCCGCTCCCGCGATCCCGCCCGCTCCCCCCCTTCTCCCCGTTTCTTTGGGCGAAGTTACGGCCGGGACCTGAACGGGGAGCCCCCGCCCACCCTTCCCGGGACCCAACAGCACCTCTTGGGGCTGCGGCAGCTCGGCTCCGCCGGCTCCCAAAGCGACAGCGGCCGGAGCGGCACCCCAGCAAAACGGGGGAGCGGGAACGGGCCACGACTGAGCGGGCTGAGCTTGGCGGGACCGCGCCTGGATTCAAAGGGCGGCTGTGATTGGCCACCTAGAACCCTGACCTAGAACCCTGACCTAGAACCCTGACCTAGAACCATAACCTAGAACCCTGACCTAGAACCATAACCTAGAACCATAACCTAGAACATGACCTAGAACCCTGACCTAGAACCATAACCTAGAACCCTAACCTAGAACCATGACCTAGAACCATAACCTAGAACCCTGACCTAGAACCATAACCTAGAACCAATCCACCGGGATTGGCGGAAGCTTTGAGGCTGCGGCCCATGGGAGCGCGAGGTGCTCAGTTAGGCGGAGCCAGGGGTGCTCGCAGGGTCCGCGGTCGCCCTGTGCCCCTCTCGCCAGACTCCCATCCCCTTCTCCGGCCCTCTCTATTGCCCTGGTCCCGCCTAAAAGGCCCCCGCAGAGCCTCTATCGGAGCGCCCCAGCGGCACTCGGGGCAGGGGGCGGGGAGGGGCGTAGCCGCCAACTCGCCCGGGTGTGGTGCCAGCTCGCAAAGCTGCGATGGCAGCGCGGAGCAGGGAGCGGCGGTGGGGAAGGCGTGCACAGCTCGCTGCGGGCTCTGAGCGCCTCTTCCCTCGCAGCGGTTCCTCTTCTGCGAGGACTTGGACTGCCCGATTAGGTGCTGGCCGAGGTAAACACCTTAGCAAAATACCTAAGTGCCCGCCCCTCGCCTGCTGCGGGTCCGCTGCTCACCGTCCTTCTCCCCGCAGTCCGTCCGTGAAGCTGAAACTGATCTGCCGCCCGCCACTGCTGCTATTCTTAGCCGCCGGCCTGCACGGCCGCCGCTCCTTTTAGCGCAGTGTCCCTGCTCCCAGCCGTGTCACTTTACACACTTAACGCTATTTCACCCCTCCCTGCTATTTACAGACACCGCCCCGCTCACTCCCTCCCCAGGCTCGGCAGCCGCGGAACTGCCGTAGCTCCCGCTGCCGCCTCCCCCCCGTCACCCAGCGGAGCGGGGCAGGGCCCCGGTCGGGGCACAGCGGCAGTACCGCTCTGTGCCCACAAGAGCTCAACATAACATAACTGACTCAAAGGCAGCTCACACAAGAAGGGAAAGAGGAAAGAAAAAAACATCTGCGGAGCTCAAAAGCAGAAACTCTCTATCTGTGTGCACTAACATCCATGATTTTTTACATTTCCATTTTTTCTTTACATTTGACTTCATCCCCAACAGTTGTCTAAGAAATAATGTTATTAAATCTTTGTTTCTCTTGGTACACCTTGAAAACTTGGTGTTGCTCTGTATGTGTGGCTTTGGCCACGCTTGTGGACATGTAAAGTCAGTACTTGGAGTCTTCTGGACACATAATGGGAAAAGTGTGTCGGAGTGGATAAATTGCTGTTCTGTACATCTGTAGTGGTGATGAGTTTTCCTTTGGTTAAGGAGACCTTAACCACGTTCACTGTGGGGAAAGCTGATGGACTCCTGACTGCAGGGCTGGGGTGATGGTTCTGCCTTCTGCATGCCTTTCCTTTGTGGACACAAACCAGTGCAAAAGCAAGGTCCTGAAGCAACCGGGATCCTCCTGAGAGGGCCACTCCGTTCCAGCAGCAGTGCTGAACACACTCCCCCTCCTCTCCCAGTCCTGGCCAGCGCTACAGCAGGCAGAGGAGGGAGCTGCCTGGGGAAAATGGAATCTTGGCCCTGCTCCACCAGGTACCAACCTCTTCCTCTGCTAGACAATGTGCCTTCACACAAAAGACGAGTCCCCAAAGGATGGGCCTTGCAGGCTCTTGCCTTGGAGTGGGAGCAGCTCCACCCTGCTTTTATTCTGGTGGCAGCTTGCTTCCTCCCAAGGTAGACACTGGTGCTCCCAGGGTGAGCACTCCCGGTGGAATGGCCAGGCCTCCCAGCCCTGCAGTTTAAAAAGGAGCACAGACACACACAGAGAGAGAACCATGGACAGGTGAGAAAGAAATGCTCCGTGAGGCGAGGCTGGCTTGAACAGCTGCATCCTGGGCATTGCTTTGTTGTCTCCCATCACCCAGCTCTGCAGCCAAGAGGCCCCTGTGGTCTGTAGCACCCGCTTGGTGCACGTGGGACCGCTCGGGGAAGGCGGCCAGAGCAGGACGTACTGGGGACCCGGGTGCAGCAGCCACGTAGAAATGCTGTGAGGTCCAGAGACACCGAGCGGTACGGCCAGCCCGGGTCACAGCCACGCTGGAAGGGGAGCGGGAGCTGAGAGTATGGAATGGGGTCATACTTTGTTCCAAGGCAGGTAAATTCCCCACCATTTTTCCTTGTTATTTTGAACTCTAACAGCATCAAACACTTTGTGCTTCTCTGCGTTTAACATACAGTTTTCCAGTGAGTTGGCTGCTCACGGTTTTTCTCTGTTTCACCACAAAATTGGTTGTAAGATCTTTTGGATCAAATCCCAACATCTCCCTTTACTCGTGGATTAGGAAGGAAAATGTTGAAATATCCCGAATTTCACCCCAAAAGCCTCCCAGGATTTCCTCCCAAAATCCCCCAATTTTCACCCCAAATCCCCAAATTTCAGCGCCAAAATCCCCCAGGGTTTCACCCCAAAATCCATCCTGCGAGTCCAGAGTTTCTGGAACCAGTCCGGTGGTTCTAGACTATTCTGCTGGACCCCGCTCGGTGCTGAGGTTCCAGATCACCCAGGACAGTCCAAAACACCGGGAGAACCTCAGCAGCCTTCAGGACCCCCGGGATGGATCCAGAACCTTCTGGAAGACAATCAGCACCCTCAGGATGGATCCAGGACCTCCTGGAAGATGCCCAGGACCCTCAGGATGGATCCAGCACCATCTGGAAGGCACTCTGCAACATCGGGACACATCCTGCACCATCGGGTAGGCACGCAGCACAATCGTGACGGATCCAGCACCTTCTGGAAGGTGCTCAGCATCCTTGGGACGGATCCAGCACCCTCTGGAAGGCGCTCAGCACCCTCGGGATGGTGCTGAGCACCCTCAACACTCATCCTGCACCCTCGGGATGGTGCTGAGCACCCTTGGCATGGTGCTGAGCACCCTCAGCATGCTCAGCACCATCCCGAGGGTGCTGAGCACCATCCCGAGGGTGCAGGATGAGTGTTGAGGGTGCTCAGCACCATCTCGAGGGTGCAGGATGAGTCCCGCGGTTGCAGGATAAGTCCTGAGCGTGCTCAGCACCATACCGTGGGTGCTCAGCGCCGTCTCGAGGGTGCTCAGCACCATCCCGAGGATGCAGGATGAGTACCGAGGGTGCTCAGCACGCTCGGGACTCATCCTGTACCTTCTGGAAGGCGCTCAGCACCCTCGGGACCTTTGATCCTGTTCCCTTTGATCCCATTACCTTTTTTCCCAATTTCCGTTTCTCCCATAATTCCCTTTTTTTTCTTTATTCCTGGTTTGTTGTTTTCTTTCCCGTTTTTTTTTTTCTCCCGATTTCCAGTGTTTTTTTCTTTATTCCCGTTTTTTCCCCCAGTTCCCGATTTTCCCCCAATTCCCGTTTATTTATTGTGCCGGTGTTAGCAGCGGGGCAGAGACAGGCGGGGGCCGTGTGCCGGCGTCGGGCGGCTGCGGTGGTGGACGCGGGGACGTGAAGACGCACGGCGGGGACCGGACAGCGGCTGGGCCGGGCGGTGGCAGAGGCGACGCGGCTGTCAGCAGTTGTAGAGCCGGGGCCCCGTGCCCGTCCTTGCTCTCCCCCCCGCGGCTTGAGAGGCCGGTACGGAGGGCGGTGGAAAAGCTGCGGCTGCGAGCGGGCACGGGGCAGCCGCGCGCGGCGGCAGGAACATCGGCGATAGAACCTGTGACTGCGCATGCGTGGATGACGTCAGCGCCGCAGGGCAGCATGGGGGAGTGGTGTGGGACGGCGCGACTTCCGAATGGGCCCCGGCGGCACCGCTGAGAGCGGCGTCGCTGAACGGCGGCGGCGGCGGCGGGAACGGCGACTGCACGGCTGCCGGGAAAGCGGAGCCCGCGGGGCGCCATAGGCGGCGCGGGCGGCACGGAGCGGCTGTAGGGGAGCGGAGCGTGCCGGAACTAGGGTAGGAGTAACGAGGGCCGCGCGGTCGAGGGGCGGGGGCGCGCCGCTCTAAGCGGGCGGGAAGGGACGGACGCCTGTGGGGACAGAGGGAACGGGGGCCGTGAGGGCAGAGCCGGGGGCGGGCAGGGCGGGGATTGCGACACCGGTGACGAGGCTGGGGGGGGTGTGGAACACGGAGCGGGGAGCTCGCCGGTTGCCACGTCGGAGACGGGAGAGGGATGAGGATGGGGAAGGGGAGGGGGCGCCGCGGGATCCGCCGTGGGGTTTGGGGACAAAGGAACAGAGTTGGTCAGTTCTGCAGATGTGATCTGAATTTCAGAGCTGCCTTTCGTGCCTGCTGACTGTGCGAGTGTGCTGCCTCTCCCTGATGAATTAATCTTGATCTGTGGTGTCATAAAATACGCTCTTCTGATTTTATTATATTCATCTAAGGTTGTATTTCTTCTTAACTTTAGATTTCTCGTTAACGTGAGATGAAAGCGGAAATATCTGCTCTGTGTTTTCAAGATGCAGACGGTCCCTGTACAGCTCAGTTTGGGTGTGTGGTTTGCCTCATCTTCTCACAAAAACATGTTGAAAGGGCAGGAATAGTGAATGAGTTATAATAAGCAAACTACTCTCTGCTGTGAGAGTAAATTAAAAACTTGCAGTATCTTTGTCTAAATTGCAAACTAACCAGCGAATCTTGTACTTGGGAGACTTGAATTAAGGGCTTTATTCCTCCTGTTATTTAAAATCTGATGATGATTCTGATTTCTCTGCTTTTTCATGTCTGTGAGGGACCAATAAGGCTACCGAGTCACAGACTGAGAAGTAGCTGTAATGATTCAAATGACCTAAACCTAAGGAGAGAATACTGAAGTGTTCAAAAGAGAACCCAAACCTTTCCAGCTGATGAGCTCTGAGGAAATATTAGCTGATCATTCCATTGTGGCTCATTTATTTAAATCAGATCCTGGTGTCTTCTGTAGTGTGGCCAGCACTTGTCAGCAGCCATTTAGTGTGATATATTGGTGGCAAACTTCTTGTCAGGATGTTGGTTGACAGCAGCAGTAAAAACTGTTGAACGTAGCAAAGAGATTTAAAAATGCTCAAGTGTTTTTTAAAATGCTTGTCAGGTACCTTTCTGTGGCTGTGTCACACCTAATGGGCTGTAAAGATGTCACTATAAATCAGTGCTGAAAATGGGACTGGGTACTAAATGCAGGGGTATAAGGAAGGGCAGAGAGAAGAGATCCTTGGAAGGCATTTTGGAAAACTGCTGTGAGGCCAGGAGGCCTTCGGTTCATCCCCAGCGATGCCACGGTTGGCTTAGTCCTGCCCAGCAGCGACAATCCAAGTGTTACATGGACAGTTTTTCTCCCAGCTTCTCTGCCCCAGGAGGCCCACTCCCAACAGGAGGAGATGAAAAGAAGCCTGGACTTCTTTTTGAGAAGGAAATTTTAGGAGGCTCTGTGCCAGCTAAATCCCTGGCTCAGCTGAGGGTTCACGGGGCAGCCTGCCTTGGATCAGAACCAGCCAAAACCGAGTCCTCATGCCTAAATATGTCCTGCTTCCCGTAGTTTTTCCCTGCCTTGCTCTTTCTGCTGCACATTTCCTCCCTGTTGTTCTTTTTCCAGGGACAAGAATTAGTTCCTTCAGCCAGGCAGACTTGGCCTCTGGCAGCATCCAGTACATCCACACCAGTGAGGAGGAAAAGCACACGGATGCCTTCACCTTTTCTGTGTCTGACGGGACAAACGAGGTCAGTCCCAGCCTGACTTTTGCCTGAGTGGGCAGATGTGGCTGTTCCTCCTTCTCCTGCTGTGGGATTTCCCACATCGCTCAGGTCAGGGAGGGAGGAAGGCCTGTGCAGGGAACAGGGAGCCACCTGCCCTGTGGGCTCACCAAGAGCTGGGTGCCTGGTTTTCAGCTGCTTGCCAACTGTTGCTGGAGCTCAGCTTTGATCCAGTGCACTGACAGCGTAGTGACGACAGCCAGCCCCTGGAGAAATGCCTTTTTCCTGCTTTCTGAAAGAGAAGAAGTCTAGCTGCACATAGAGGGAGAGGAGCAAAACTGAGTGAGAGAGGGAGGGAAAGTGGATGTCCGTAAATATCACAGAAAGAGGGAGAATTAATGAGTGGGGAGGGATAAAGAAGTGATCTGGGCTTAGCAGCTCAGACAAGGCTGAAATGAAGAGACCCAAACTGGGGATCGCTGTGCTCTTGCGGTGAAGTCACACTCTTGGAAGGCTGAATTTGGCAAGGGAAGCTTTTCTTCCTGTCCCAGGTGAGCCAGACATTTGACATCACCATAAACCCCGTGGATGACTCCTTGCCCATCGTGCAAATCTTTGGGATGACAGTTCAGGAAGGGGTGAAAAAAACCATCACGGAGTTTGAGCTCAAAGCGACAGATGCTGACACAGAGGTAAGGCAGGACCACCCCCAGCCTCCTTGCTCCCCTCTTGTGCTGCACATCTGGGCTTGTGTTTAAAGACTTAATGCTGAATTTATGCTCAGCATGGATGGAAATGGCACTTCCTCTTCTTCCTGGGTCTGGCCAGAGGCTGAGCTGTCGAACACTGGCTCTATCTCACTGCTGTTTCCCCTGCAGCGAGAGATCTGGCTGCCTGAGCCAAAATCCTGCCCCCAAGGTTTTTGCCCTGGCAGAAGTGGCAAGGGACACACTGCCCGGAATGGCTGCAGGACTGGGGGCTGCTCTTGTGTTCGTGGAGCAGGCACAGGGGTGGGTGGGAGCTGTCTCAGACCAGCTGAAGCAGGAATTCGGTGGGATGTGCCTTGTTTTATAGGGAGACACCTACAAAACAAAATCCCTTGGGAGAGGGACAAGGACAGGGCGGGGCTCAGGGGGAACCAGGAATGTTCTGTGCTAACCCTTGTGTTGGGAACACCAACGCAGGGGAGCTGCCTGGCCAGAATCCCTGTCCGGGCCTCCTGAGCTGGAAGGGCAGTGTCCTGAGGTCGTGTCCCCAGCTTTGCCCCTCCATGTCCGGGCACAGGTGGAGTCCCTGACGTTCGGGGCGGTGCAGCCGCCCCGGCACGGGCTGATGGAGCGCAGCGGCCGCGGGCAGCGTCCTCTGCAGGCCACCACCTTCACCAGGGATGACATCACATCTACCAGAAGCGCGGCAGCTGCAGGCACGGCGGCGGCAGCGCGCTCAGGGACCGCTTCACCCTCACCGTCTCCGACGGCACCAGCCCCCTCTTCGTGGTGCAGGAGGGAGGGAAGAAGGTCAGGGAGGAGAAGGGATGGGAGGGGGCCTTGGGAGCTCACAGGGATCTGCCTCCTCTCGGGGCAGGGGGGACTGAGATGCTGACTGAATGTTCTCGGTCACGTCTTTGCTTCTTCCCCTCCCTGCAAACTCTGCCCTTGGTGCCAGCAGAGCCGAAGGGAGCCGAGCTGGTGACGTGGTGGCTGAGGCTCTGACTCGCACAGTAACCCCCGTGTCTCTGAACTGGTGTCAGGTGGTGACGGCAGCACCGCAGCGCTTCCAGGTGGACATCCTCCCTGTGGATGACGGGACACCCAGGGTGGTCACCAACCTGGGCCTGCAGTGACTGGAGTACACGGATGGCAAGGTAACAGCTGCCTGGCCTCAGCTTGGGCTGCTTCTCAGGCTGCTCCAGGAGAAGGGGCTTCGCAGGAGAGCATCCTCATCCTTCAGCACTTTGATTTTTGGGATGGAGAATACCCTCCCCAGGGTACATTTTTAGCTTTGCTGACGGTGGAGATGTCTTGATGATGTGCGGCAGAGATAGATGGCTTTCCAAGGATACGGTGCAGGAGTTTCTTGCTGTGAAACAAATGCCTTTGTTGTGCTGAAATCCAAACAAAACCCCATAAAACTCTCAGCTTGTTTCTGAGGAGCCAGCACTAACTGTAAAGCAACACTTTGGTTCTTCCCAGAAAAAAATGAGTGGAAAACGCTGTAGTAAGAAATTGCATTAAGAAATGGCTATCTCAGCTCAAACTCCTCACTTCAGGAAAAGCACTCCTGCTCCTCGAGCAGCTCAATTTTCTCTCTTTCTCCTGCTGTCAAAAACATTCTGCTTTTGAAGAGAAAGCAAAATGTGGTAGAACTGAATCAGATCCACCTGAGGGCATTTGAAAAGTGCTCTCCTGGAGGCTCTCCAAGGCTGTGCGAACTGTCTTGAGTGAGTCCTTCAATCTGAGGCTGTTTGCAGATGTTTTATTGCCAAGCAGGGCCTCACCTGAGCGTCAGCACAGCTCGTGGAACAGAACTTTCTAAGTTAAACCCAAAGATTTGTCCTAGCTTTTAGCCCCAGCTAAATAAGGCTGGGCAGCTGCTTTGGAATTTGCTTTTCTTTGAGCCACATCTGTCTTCTTAATTAAACTAAACCTGGCTTAATTAAACCAGATGCGAGGCAAAATTTGAATCTTTGTTGTGTTGTCAAACACGTTGTGGGATATCTCAGTTCAAGGCCGCTCTGTGCTTTCACATCCCTAGATTTTCCCTTTGTCTGTTTTAACAGAGGGATGGTCGGGCTTTTTGTGTGAACAGTCAATCAGACTTGCACTGCTGGAGCTTCAGTTTGACTCCCTTGGTTTTGGCTTTAATCCAGGCCACCAATCTCATCACTAAGAAGGAATTACTGATGACAGATCCTGACACAGATGACGAACAGCTGATCTATGAGATAACAGCCGGTCCCAGAAATGGCCACGTGGAGAACAAGCTGAAGCCGGGCACAGCTGTGACCACCTTTACACAGGGTATGGAGCTGGGCTGTGTCCTGCTGCTTTTTTCCATCACTTGATTCAGTTTGTTAAAATAAGGGAAAAATAGGTGTGAGGGGAGAAGACAAGGGGCAGATCTCCAAAGTGTGTTGACAGTAAGCATTGAACTTGGCTGTCAGTTGCAGAAATCCTGTAATTTCTTGGAGACACCAACCTGTGTCCTGCAGCTCGTCCCAGGTTCTCCAGGCTTGTTAGAGCTGGAGCTGTGACTTGGGGCAGTGAAGAGGGGTTATAGATCTTGCAGGAGGTGTTCATCACAGTGGTGTGGCTAGCTGTGCAGAGCCAGCAAAATGTGGGGAGAGTTCACTCTTGCGGGGCTGAGGGAAGGGGAGGTGAGGGGGTAACTGCTCCCTGTGATCCTCGCTCCATGTGGCCGTGCAGACCCACACTGCTCATCTCCAAAGCTGCCTTGGGATTTCTGTCCCAACTCCTTGGACGTTCCCTCCCGGCAGAGGATGTGAACCAGGGCCTCATTCGGTACGTGGCGCACGAGGAGATGGTCCAGGAGACCGCGGACAGCTTTCAGTTCCTAGTGAAGGACAGCAAACTCAACGTGGTCAGCGGCAACGTCTTCCACGTCCAGCGATCCCTTCTCAGCTTTACTCACGGCAGGTAAGTGGCACGAGGGGCACTTGGCTGGGGGCTGGGCTCTTAGCTGAGCTCCCTGCAGCATGGGAAGGCAATTCTGTCAGTGAGGAGAGGGGCCTAAAGCGTGGAGCAGCTGCCCCGCGCCCAAGTCCCCGGTTGTTATTGTTCCTCGGATCTCCCAGGGAGGCCACGCTCACCCCCGCAGCCCCGCACGGGGTTTGCTCCCCAGCCCGTTACCTGTGTGTGCTCGATCCCTTTTTCCAGCTACGAGGTCAGGGAGAGCGCCGGCTCCGTCAGCGTCGCCGTGAGGCGGGTGGGGAACCTCAACCGGTACAGCATTGTCCTGTGCCGCACCGAGCAGGGAACGGCCACCGCTGGAGCCGCATCACGGCCCGGGGAGCAGGACTACGTGGAGTATGCGGGGCAGGTGGGTGGGCCCGACCACACCTGCCTCACACAGAGCCTGGAGGAAAGAACAGACAAAAAGTGCTAAAAACACCGAGGAGGGTGTGTTTTATTCCTAAAGTCACGCGAGTTATTTGCTGTCAGAAGAGGGAACGCCTCAGAGCAGGGTGAGACGGGAAGGACGGGAAGCTCCAGAGCCCGGTCCAAGGACAGCAGCCGGATTTCTGCCTTCCAGGTGCAGTTCGAGGAGCGGGAGGACACCAAGGCCTGCCACCGTCACCATCAACGACGACGACGTGTTCGAGGGCACGGAGAGCTTTTCCGTAGAGCTCAGCATGCCGGCCTACGCCCTGCTGGGGAACGTCACCCGGGCCACCGTCACCGTCGCGGACCCCGAGGACGAGCCCACGCTGCAGTTTGACGGGAACGCCTTCCACGTCAGCGAGAGCGCCGGCTTGCTCTCGGCTCCCGTGCAAAGGAAAGGTGGGTCGGGCTGGGCAGGACATGCTGAGCCCCATGGGAGGGCCATGGGGGAACCCTCGTGACAGAGAGCGAGCCCTTGGGCTGTGCCTGCTTGTGGTTTTGGGGTCTTCTCCGATGTTATGTGGCACGACTGTGAAACGTCAAGCTACACGCAGTGTGTTTGTTCCTGTCTCTGCTGTTAAAGCTTCTTGGGTTTGGATTTGTTTCAGCTCCCAGCAGGAGCAAACCCTTGTATTTGTTTGCTGCTTCTCTGTGACCTAGACAGTGTTTTATGTGGACCCTGTCACTGGGCTGCATGTTAATAGGCAAGTGCCACCGGTTTTCTGAGTGTGGATTTAGGAGCATGCCTGGAAGTCATGTCTAAGCCAGCTGCCATGCAAGTTCAGGAGCAGGGACGGTGTTCTTTTTCATTCCTCGCCCTCTTTTCCGAATGCTGCTTTATTTTTTAAGTGACCAGTATCTCCAGCAAACAGATTAAAAGTATTTCCACAGATCTATGGAGTTTCCCTGTTGCTTCCTAGGGGATGCCAGCAGCACCGTGTCTGCATCTGCTACACCGTCCCCCAATCGGCCAAGGGCAGCAGCCTTCACGTGCTGGAATCCGGCTCCGACTTCAAGTCCCGGGGGCTGTCGGATGAGAGCCGCCTCATTTTGGGGCCAGGTGTCACCCTGGTGACCTGTGATGTCACTCTGATCGACGACAGCGAATATGAAGAGGAAGAGGAGTTTGAGGTGGTGCTGGCCGACACCTCGAACAGCGCCCGCATCGGCAGCCGGGCTTCAGCCAACGCGGTCATCGCCGGTCCCAACGACACCTCCACGCTGTTCCTGGGGAATGCCACCTTTACTGTCAGCGAGGCTGCAGGTGAGGAGCAGGTGGTCGTGTTGGGATGCTCACTGTAGAAGCTTTCACCACCAGGAGGTGCCAGAAGGAGCGATTCGGGGCACAGCAGAACTTCAGAGATGTGCGGATGGGCTCTGGTTCCCTGTGTGCCCAGGGGGAGCCTGGGGGCAGGAGCAGTGCTGCAGGGCAAGGCAGGGGTTTGTGGAACGTGGCTGCTCTCTCAGTTTGTGCTCTCTCAGTTTGTTCTCTCTCATGTGCACGTGCTGCTGCAGGACACATTGAGATCCCAGTGCTCCGGCAGGGACCCGACCTCTCCACGCCCACGTCGGTGTGGTGTGCCACTCGGACGTCAGACCCGCCCTCGGCCAGCCCGGGAGTTGATTATGTCCCCAGCTCCAGAAAAATAGAGTTCAGGCCAGGCAAGACAGAAGAGGTGAGGAGCCACTTGGATTCCTGCTGGGTCTGCTTTGCCTGGTGACACTTGTCTTGTGTTTCTGTGCATATCTAGCATTTGTTTTGAATATCCTCGCTGGGCCACTTGAGAACTGTTAATGAGTCTGCTAAGCACAGACTCCCATCCCATCAGCACTCCAGCCAGGAGAGATTTGGCCGTGCCACCTCTTCCATGATAAGGATGGCTGCCCTGTTCTCTGAAATGATAAGCTGGATTCACGTAGAACGTTCTTTGCATTGATTAATGGATTCAGAAAACCCAGTGACATAATGGCTTTACACTAGACTGCCAGATGTGAGTGCTGAGAGGGATGAAAGCTTTATACGTCTAACAGCAGGAATTCCACTTTCCTCCCAGTTCTGCCCCCTGACAATCCTGGACGATGCTCAGTACCCAGTGATAGAAGGGCTGGAGACATTTGTTGTTTACCTCAGCTCCCCCTACGGAGCCGAGCTGGCAAAGCCGTTCCAGGCTGTCGTGGCCATTAACGACATTTTCCAAGACGGTAAGTTACCCCTGGCAGCTCTATCTGCTCTGTTCTGGCCCCTTGGCTCCCTGAGGATCCTCAGCTCTGCTGGGCTCTGTTTCTGCCCCTCTGCAGTGCCCAGCATGCAGTTCACCAAGGACACCTACACGGCCAAGGAGAAGGAAGGGACCCTGCACATCCCCATCTTCCGCACGGGGGACCTGAGCTACGAGTCCTCCGTCAGGTGCTACACGCGGAGCCAGACGGCGCAGGTCACGGAGGACTTCGCGGAGAGGAGGGATGCAGAGGAGTCTCGCGTCACCTTCTTCAAAGGGGAGAAGGTGAGCTGGACCTGCCTCGTGGGGGAGCGAAGAACCGGTGCTGGGAGAGAGGTTCACGTCTCCTCCTCGGCTCTCTGTCGTCAGAGGGAGCTGGCAGAGTTGTCCAGGCTGGTTTCAGGTGGCACAGATTCTTGTCCTAGCAGCGTGAGCCACTCTGAAGGGGCTGTGCGTTTCATGCTGAAACTGGTTACGTTATGAAATGTAAATGTGATGCATCAGGAGGACTCAGGGTTGTTCTACAGAGAGCTGTGGGATTGTGGAAAGAGATGTCTTTGCTGATGTGTCTCCTCCTGTAACAGGCTGTGCTTTGTCCACACTGAAGTAGCAGCCCTAAAAATAGAAGGGTTTCTTCCAGGATGGACAGCAACCCTGGATAGTGAGGCACAGCCTGGCCTTTACGGGGCTTTATCAGATGTATCAGTGTGCGCTGCTTTCTCCTCTTCACTTGGCTGTAGGTGAAGAACTGCAGCGTCCACATCAGTGATGACTCTGCCTTCGAACCAGAAGAGCAGTTCCAGGTCTATCTGAGTAGCCCCCTTGGAAACCATTGGAGCGGAGCTCGGGTTGGGAAGATGGACGTGGCAACCGTAACTGTCACCAATGAGGAAGATGGTGAGTGAGGCTGCTCTGCAAGGATGTCCTGCTGCTTCCCAGGGAGTCGGCACAGTCCCAGGGCTGCAGTGAATGCCTTCGGTGCCGTGGTCACAGCCCTGTGCTGGGCTGAAGGGAGGGCTTGGCTAAGAGAGCTCAGACGCACCACCTCTCCTGTTTCCATTGCTGGAAGTTGCTGTGCTTCCCCTGGGAGATGTTCCTCTCCCTCCACAGCATCACAGCCTGGAGAGATCTGTGGGGGGAGAAGAGGGATGCCAGGGATGGGAGAATCATTTGCCATCCTCTGTAACCCAATGCCCTCGTTAAGTTCTGCCCTAAGTCACACCCAAGCCTTTTTGGCCCCTGCTTTGAGGAGCCCCTCGCTCCGAAGGCGTGTAGACGAGTCTGAAAGGAGCTGAGCTGAGCCAGTCAGGGGTGCAAACCCGGAGCTTTTCCCCTCCCTGCTGTGCCTGCAGCCCCCAGCATCGAGTTCGAAGAGGCCGCGTACCAGGTGCCGGGAGCCGCCGGGCCCGGAGGGAGTGGCTGTGCTGAACATCCCGGTGATCCGCAGAGGTGACCAGAACAGAACGTCCAAGGTGCGCTGCAGCGCCCGCGACGGCTCGGCACAGGCCGGCGTGGATTACTACCCCAAGAGTTGGATGCTCAAGTTCAGCCCAGGTGAAGGGGCCTGGCGGGGAGGGTCTGAGGTGGGGATGCGACCAGGGACGTTTTGTGCGCGCCAGGGACTTCCAGGAGGTTTGGGAAAAGCCACTGGAAAAGCATGAAGTTTGCTGTAATGTTGTTACTCAAAATTAGCTGATGTGTTTAAAGGAAGGCTGATCAGAGCAGAGGAGGAAGCGCTGGCACTTGGCAGAGTCAAGTCCTCCTGAAGGAACATAGGCCTGTGAACACCTCAGACCACGTTGCTGGACCAAGAAGCCCTCACCAAATGGCTCTGCACACTGGTGTGAGGAAGACGAGGGATGGGAATGTGCTTTGCATCCCAGATTTTTCCTTCAGGCAGCTACTACAAGACAGTCGCTATTAATCCTCAGATGGCATCTGCTAGTAAATCTATCACCGGATCGATTGGATCAGTTGTCATAGCTGGAGTTTTATGTTTATAGTGGGCTCCTCTGGGTAAATTATTAGCAGCAATGAGTGGAAATAAAATTTATAATGCGTATTTTATCCTAATGTCTCCGTGGTCACAGCTGGGAGCAGGGTCCGGATGAGAACTTCAGAGCAGTCTCTGGTGATGAATCCACTTCTCTCTGTTTTTCTTGTACTCGCTCCCTCAGGCGTGGCCCACATCATGTTTAAGGTGGAGATCATGTCCAACGAAGACCGGGAGTGGCACGAGTCCTTTTCTCTGGTGCTGGGCCCAGATGATCCTGTGGAAGCAGTTCTAGGAGACAGCAGCACTGCCACAGTGACTATTTTGGATCAGGAGGCAGCGGGGAGCCCGATTCTCCCAGCACCTCCCGTGGTGAGTGGATGTGAGTTGGTGCCCTTCAAGCACAGAGTGGAAACCGCAGTGGGATTTGGGAAATAGAAAGTGGGGCTGCCGTGGCAACGTGGGAGGCGTGGATGGCTTTTTCCACCCTTTCCCTCGGCTCCAGCTGAGTGCTGCCCTCTGGTTTCCCACAGGTGGTCACCGTGGCTGGTCACTACGACCGCGTGGAAGAAGTGACCAAGGAGGGTGCGAAGAAATCCCCCTCCCCAGGCTACCCCCTCGTCTGTGTCACTCCCTGTGACCTTCACGTCCCCAAGTACGCCCTGATGAAGGAGCGCTGCGGCGAGGCCGGGATCAACCAGTCTTCCATACAGTTCAGCTGGGAAGTGGCCGCCCCCACGGACGGGAACGGAAGCCCGCTGGCCTTTCGAGACCATCACGGACAACACGCCCTTCACCAGCGTCAACCACAGGGTACGCGGGCGGGGAGGCACCGGTGGGGCTGCGGAGATTCTGGCCTAAAAATCTCATTGGATTTGGGACTAGCTGGGAGGCCTGGGTGCTTTTCATTTATTTCATTTATTTTCCATTTCATTCATTTTCCATTTATTTTATTCTCTAAATCTTCAGAGTGCCAGGAAAATACTGGTTTCTTTTAATGTAGGGCCGTACTGGAAATACAAAACGTTCTCAGCTGGGCTCCCTTTTATAAGTTTGACTGTGTTCTCGGCCAATAGAAATGAGCAGAGGCGGCTCAGGCCATGCTCCACAACATGGGATATTTTGGCTCATTCCCTAATTAAGAGACCAGAAGCCAAAAATGTTCCTCTAGAAACGAGTGGCTTTCCCTGTTTGGGGTGTCTCACTGTCCTCTCCTGGCTGCGTTATCCACGTGCAGCCCACTCCATCTCCCCCAGGCTCTCCCATTAAATTGCTTGGACCAGCATCATCTCTCTTAATTCCTGCCAGCCTGGAACTAGTTCATGAAGTTTCCTTTTATAGCTCCAATTGTTTGCACAAACCCAGAGGAGCCGCCTGGCCGGAGAAACTGCCCAGTGGAGCATGTGGAGCCTGGCCCCAGCCAGGCTGGAACATCTCCCCGAATTCTCCAGGGCCTGCAAAGTACAGCTGCACTCTGCAGATAATAAATGGAGAGCTCTGGGAGGCCTGAGCAAGCAGAATTGCTCATTTTTAATTCACAGCCTTGGAAATCAGGGGGGTTTTGAGGTGAAATTGTGCCCAGAGTTCCTTTGTCCCATGGTCCCAGGGAGCCTTAGCACTGCCCCCGCATTACAACGCCGGTTTGTCTGAGGTACCTGCACGTAAAGAACGTCCAGAGTCACCTCTGACTTCACTGCAAGGCGCATAACCCCCTTTCTGGGGTTTTATTGCCAGGCAAGGGACTCTGCTCAGTCCTTCCTGACAGTCCACGTCCCTCTCTACGTGTCCTACATCTGTGTGACGGCACCGAGGGGCTGGGCTTCCCCGGAGCACCGCAGCGAGATGGAGTTCTCCTTCTTCTACGACACCGTTCTCTGGAGGACAGGTGAGCCTGAGGCGCTCCAAGGGCTATGGAAGAAGTGGTTCCTTCATGTTTTCCCCTTAGCTCCTGCACTGCCCCCAGAGTCCTGAGGGAGCGGGGAACTCGGAATATTGCCTTCCTCTGTGCTTGCGGGGGGCTTAGGCAGCCGGTGGCTGACGGAGGGAGCGTGCAGCTGGCTCACTGGAGGCTGATCCCAGCTGAACCCTGCCTTGTGGAGGTGTCCCAAGCGCTTCTGGGGCTGGCAGAGCCCAGCAGAGGAGAGCGAGGGTGCTGTGTGGGCTCCCAGTGGCGCTTGCTGTCCTTGCAGGGATCCAGACGGACAGCGCGCTCTCGGCCTGCCTGCAGATAATCCCCATCTACATCCGCGAGGACGGCCGGCCGGTCATCGAGTTCAAGACGCAGGCCAAGTTCAGAGGTGAGGGCAGCGATCCTGGCAGGGACACAGAGCAGGGTCACACAGAGCTCTGCTCTGACGGCACAGGCAGCGGAACGAGTCCCCGTCCCCGCCGGGAGCCCCTCTGCCCCTGCGAGGTGGGGCCTCTCCGCGCTCTGCCTCCCGTCACCTCCTTGTCCTCCCCCAGGGCTGTTTGTCATGGAGCACCACAGCCTGCCAGGTGTCAGGTCCTCTTTGGTAACTCCAGAGCACCTGGGAGGCATCGAATTTGCCCTGCAGCTGCTGTGGAGCGCTCAGACTTTTGATTCTCCCTACCAGCTCTGGAGAGCAACCAGCTCCTACAACAGGTGAGGGCTGGGGGTGCAGTCCCCTCCAGCAGCTTCCCCCACAGCAGCACGTTCTCCCTGGCACCCCTCCAGCAGCCACGCCAGCAATAGCACGGAATGCTCAGGAGCTTGGTCAGAGCTGGAGCACCGTTGTACTGCGAGAAAAATCAGCTCAGCCTCTTGGAAAGGAATGTTTCCAGCAGTGCGGCCTGTGGATAGACTGATCCCAGAGTCACACTTGTCCCTCGGGGACTGCTGGATGACATTGCTGGGGCAAGGGAGAGGTGCTGCCCTGGGTGAAGGGCTTTGAGCTGTGCTTGGTGGCTGCAGGGTCTTCTGTCTGTTCCCAGGAAGGATTACTCTGGAGGATACACCATCTTCCTGATGCCCTGCACGGTGCAGCTCACGCCGCCGTGGGCAGAGCCTGGAGCCAAGCCCCTGCCCTGCCCTGCCCGGCTCACGCTCCCGAGCGGTAAGAGGGCAGGAGGGCAGGCTCGGCCCCTTTGGGGTGCACACCCGTCCAAACCTCATCTCCCCTTTGTTTCCTTCCTTGTCCCAGTTGCAGGTTTTTGATCCCGATCGCCTTCCGGCAGACAAACCGCCCACTTCCAGTTGTTTACTCCCTGAACACGGAGTTTCAGCTCTGTAACAACGAGAAGGTTTTTCTAATGGACCCCACCAAATCGGAAAGGTCTCTGGCAGAAATGGATTACAAGGGGGCTTTATCCAAGGGTAGGATTTACCTCTCCTCTTCTGCCTGTGCCCAGCATTTCTGCTTTCACAGCTTCCATTCCCTGGAGAGGAAAGGGCAGAACCCACGTGTAGCTTTGCCTCTTCTACAGCAGTAATTGACATCTTACAGCCCTGTGAAAGAACAGCGTGCTCTGGCACCGCGTTTTGTCACTCCCACACACCGAGCCCTTCCCAAACAACCCCAACCCTTCTGAACACGGACACTTGGCTCTGGCAGCGTTTTCCTGCTTGGGAAATTTCACCTGCCCCTCTTTGTCCCGACCTCCCCCCGGGCAGATCCTGTACCGGCGCGTGCTCTGGCCCCCCGAACAAAACCTCAACGCCGCTTACAAGCTGCAGCTGGAGAAGGTCTACCTGTGCACAGGCAGGGCTGGCCACGTGCCCCTCTTCGACCCCACGGGCACCGTCTACAACCAGGGGCCCCAGTACGGCTGCATCCAGCCCCACAAGTACCTGAAGCACCGATTCCTCCTCCTGGTGAGTGCTCTGCTCCTGCTTCTTCCCGTTTGGGATTTGCTCTGGCAACCGGCAGGCGGTGGCTGCAAAGGGATGAGGAAGGGAGCCCGTGGGGGATGTTTTGTGCTGCTGCTGCTGCTGCTGCCAGCTGTGAACACCAGATCAGTTTTCCCCCACCCTTTGAGTGTGTTCCTCAATCGGTGCCCACGTGTACGTGTGGAGATGGGGCATTCGGACTAGATCCCTGACACAGGTGTTTGGTGGGGCTCTGGCTTCCAGCCTCCCTTGGGAAAGCAGACAGCATCCCTCACCACACTTCTCTGACTTTCCAGCACCGAAACCAGACAGAAGTGACGGGTAAGTATTTCCACGCTGTGCCTTTTGACTCTGCCCACTTTGCTTCCCAGCTGTCCGAGTTCCACTCGGTGAGCAGCATGCCCGGAGTTGATGGATTTACTCTCAAGGTGGATGCTCTCTACCAGGTATGGAGTACCCAGTGCTTTTGGTAGCCCAAAATGGACTCCTCTGTCCAGGACCTCCCGAACACTTGGTGAATTGTAGACTCTGGGCCTTCACACTTCACCTCTGATACAAGAAATGAAGATGAGGATGTTAGTCCCGTAATTTCATTTTTTTTTCCCCTGAGGCACTCATGAGAAAGCTCTTTAAAAACACTTTATTCGTGTTCCTGAAGGAATTAATGCCATTGCAAAGGCAGGACACCTCGCTGGGTGGTGCGTGCTCCCGAGGAGCTCCCCTTGAACAGCGAGGTGGAGCTGCCCCGGGGCGCCCCGAAGGCGGCGGGCGGCCGCTGCTGCACCGTCAGGAACCTTCATCCACCGAGGGACAGCGGCGGCCTCTGCCAGGGCCAGGGCAGGGAAGTGAAGCAGGTGCACTTGCAAGTCATACGGGTATTTTTTTAGTCTGGTGAGGAGGGGCAGCTGTCAATTCCCCCTGCTCCCGTCTTAGCGACTGCACCGCCGCCCTTCCTCCGTGCTGCTCCAGCTCTCCCGGGCTTAACTGGGCAGGGTGGCGAAGGCATCTGCCACCCCCGTGAGCCAGCCGAGGAGCAGCCGGGTTCCTCGTTGGCCTCCGGAAGAGAGTAAAGCTAAAATACAAAACCCGCTGTGATCGGGGTGTCCCTTCTTGCGCCGCCCCGCCGGTCTCCCTCATTCCCCTGGGGCGCGGCGGGCCGGAGCCCCACGGAGCTGCTGCGCCGGGGAAGGGAAGGAGGGAGACGCGGGCGCCCAGCTCGGCTCGGGCCCCGCCGCGGCCTCGGGGCCGGCGGAGCGGGGGGCCCGGGCCGGGAGCGCTCCGGGGCTGCGGGACCGGCCGGGCCCAGGCGGGGGCGCCGCGTCCGAACCGGGACCCGCAGCGCTCCCGCAGCCGGCGCCGCCCTCCCGCCGCGATGCCGAGCCCGGGACCGAGCCCGATCCGCCCCACGGGGGAGAGGCGGCACCGCCCGGGACCGCAGGGCGGACACCCGCAGGACCCGAACCCCCGCATCCCGGCTCCGGCTGTGGGCTCCGTCACCCGCTTTCGGTCAGCCCCGTCCCGGCATCGCGGCAGGAGGGGGGAGTCGAGTCCCGGCGAGGGAGTGCCCAGTCCCCCCGGCCTTGTCTCAACCCCAATCCGGCCGTGCTCCGCCGCCCCCGAGACCCGCCACCCGGGGCCGGCCGGGGGAGAGGCGGCACCGCTCCGCCGGCGGACACCGGCAGGACTCTGCCCCGCGGCAGACCCCGTCCCGAGCCGCGGCCCCGCCGCAGCGCGCAGGGCTCGGAGCGGAGCCCGCCGGGAGCAGCCCCCGGGCCGGGGCTCGCCCGGCGCCGAGCGAGAGTCCCGGGCCGGCGGCACGGGGGGCGGGGCCGCATGAGGAGCGGGGCCACGGGGCACAGCCCGAGCGCGCCTGGGAACTGCCGAGGGGTCCCGGGCGGCGCCGCCTCTCCGTCATCGAGGCGGCATCGGCCTCGGGTCCGGGATCGGTTCCGGGTCCGGGATGGCGGCGGCGATTCCCGCCGCGGAGCCCCCGTGTGGGCCCGGGACCCCGCAGGGCGCCCTCTGGCGGACGCGGAGCGCCCGGTGCGAGCGCGCCGCCCCCGGCGGCCCCGGGACAGCGGCACGAGGGGGGCGAGGCCAAGGAGGGGCGGGGCCGGCTCAGGGGCGGGGGCACGGAGCGCGTGCGCAGCTCGGGACAGCAGAGCGCGTGCGCGGCGCGGGGCCGCCTCAGGTGTGCGGGGCGGGGCCGGCACAGGTGCGAGGGGGGGGACCGAGGCCACTTAAACACCGGAAGGGCGGCGGCCGCCATTTTCTCCGGGAGGAGCCGGCTGCGGCCGCTCCGGTGAGGCGCTTCTCTCTTTTCTGCTTTTATCTCTCCATTCTGCTTTTATCTCTCCTTCCTGCTTTTATCTCTTCTCTCTGTCTCTTCTCTCTCCTCTGCTTTTATCTCTCCTCTCTGCTTCTTTCTCCTCTCCGCTTTTATCTTTCCTCTCCGCTTTTATCTTTCCTCTCTGCTTTTACCTCTCCGCTTTTATCTCTCCTTTCTCTGCTTCTTTCTCCTCTCTGCTTCTTTCTCCTCTCTGCTTTTATCTCCTCTCTGCTTTTCTCTTCTTTCTGCTTTTCTCTCCTCTCCGTTTCTCTCCTTTCTCTGCTTTTATCTTTCCTTTCTCTGTTTTTCTCTCTCCTTTCTGCTTTTATCTCTCCTTTCTCAGCTTCTCTCCCCTCTCTCCTTCTCTGTTTTTCTCTCTCCTCTCTGCATTTGTCTCTCCTCTCTGCTTTTATCTCTCCTCTCTGTTTTTCTCTCCTCTCCTTCTCTCTCCCGTCTCCTTCTCTCCCCTCTCTGCTGTTCTTCCCCGTCTCCCCTCGCACCGCCCGCCCCCCCCTGCCCCCGCCTCTGTTCCTGCTCTGTTCCCTTACAAACCCTGACTCCTGTCTCTGTTCTTCCTTCTCCTTCTCCCTCCATCCTCCCGCCCGTCCCGACCCTGCAGCCTCCCGTTATCCTCGCCTGTGCCCGCTCTTACCCTCCCTGTCCCCCTTCTCCTTCCTCTCTCGTCCTTATCCTTTCCCTCTCTTCCTCATCCTCCTTCTCTCGTCCTTATCCTTTCACTCTCTTCCTCATCCTCCTTCTCTCTTCCTTATCATCCTTCTGTCGTCCTTATCCTTTCCCTCTCTTCCTCATCCTCCTTCTCTCGTCCTTATCCTTTCCCTCTCTTCCTTATCCTTTCCCTCTCTTCCTCATCCTCCTTCTCTCGTCCTTATCCTTTCCCTCTCTTCCTCATCCTCCTTCTCTCGTCCTTATCCTTTCCCTCTCTTCCTCATCCTCCTTCTCTCGTCCTTATCCTTTCCCTCTCTTCCTCATCCTCCTTCTCTCTTCCTCATCCTCCTTCTCTCGTCCTTATCCTTTCCCTCTCTTCCTTATCCTTTCCCTCTCTTCCTCATCCTCCTTCTCTCGTCCTTATCCTTTCCCTCTCTTCCTCATCCTCCTTCTCTCGTCCTTATCCTTTCCCTCTCTTCCTCATCCTCCTTCTCTCTTCCTTATCATCCTTCTCTCGTCCTTATCCTTTCCCTCTCTTCCTTATCCTTTTCCTCTCTTCCTCATCCTTTCCCTCTCTTCCTCATCCTCCTTCTCTCGTCTTTATCCTTTCCCTCTCTTCCTTATCCTTTCCCTCTCTTCCTCATCCTCCTTCTCTCGTCTTTATCCTTTCCCTCTCTTCCTTATCCTTTCCCTCTCTTCCTCATCCTCCTTCTCTCTTCCTCACCCTCCTTCTCTCGTCCTTATCCTCTTTCTCTCGTCCTTATCCTTTCCCTCTCTTCCTCATCCTCCTTCTCTCGTCCTTATCCTTTCACTCTCTTCCTCATCCTCCTTCTCTCTTCCTTATCATCCTTCTGTCGTCCTTATCCTTTCCCTCTCTTCCTCATCCTCCTTCTCTCGTCCTTATCCTTTCCCTCTCTTCCTTATCCTTTCCCTCTCTTCCTCATCCTCCTTCTCTCGTCCTTATCCTTTCCCTCTCTTCCTCATCCTCCTTCTCTCGTCCTTATCCTTTCACTCTCTTCCTCATCCTCCTTCTCTCTTCCTTATCATCCTTCTGTCGTCCTTATCCTTTCCCTCTCTTCCTCATCCTCCTTCTCTCGTCCTTATCCTTTCCCTCTCTTCCTTATCCTTTCCCTCTCTTCCTTATCCTTTCCCTCTCTTCCTCATCCTCCTTCTCTCGTCTTTATCCTTTCCCTCTCTTCCTTATCCTTTCCCTCTCTTCCTCATCCTTTCCCTCTCTCGTCCTTATCCTCCTTCTCTCTGTCCCTTTCTGTCTTCCCCCGCAGCCGCGGGGCTCGGGGCGCCGGATAATAAAGCCCCGAGGGCCGGAGCCGGCGCCCCCGGCGGGAATCCCCTCACGGGGCCGGAGCCCGCGGTGCGGGTCCCCCCACGCACAACACGGCCCCACACTGCCGGGTGTCCCCACATCACACTGGGGGCTCCCGGGGGGCTTAGGGTGGGCCCCCTCCTCCGGAGGGGTCTGGGGTGGGGTAGCGAGGGTTGGGGGGCTGCGGGGGGGATTGGGATGGGGGGGTTTGGGAAGGGCCCCCTCGTTAGGAGGGGGTCCCGGGTGGGGGGGGAGGGTTAGGGGGGGTTTAGGGTGGGCCCCCTCCTCTGGAGGGGGTCCTGGGGTGGGTGGGGGGGGGGGTTTGGGAAGGGCCCCCTCGTTAGGAGGGGGTCCCGGGTGGGGGGTGGGTTAGGGAGGGCCCCCTCCGGAGGAGGGGGTCCCGGGGAGGGGCGGGGGGCGGGCCCCCTCCGGAGGGGGGGGCCCGGGGTGGGGGGGGCTGGGGGGCTCCGCCCCCTAAGCCCCTCCCACTTCGGGCCCTCCCCTCCGGAGGGGGCTCCGCCACCCGGCCCGTCCCCAGGACCCCCTCCTCCGGACCGGGGCCCGGGGGGGGGAGGGGGGGCGGGGTGGGTGGGGGGGAATAGGAGGGCGAGTGCTGTCGTTAGACACAAATGTGCGATTGTGGTGCAGAGTGACGTGACCCCTCCTGCTGCCCCCCCCACCCACCCCGCCCCCCCTCCCCCCCCGGGCCCCGGTCCGGAGGAGGGGGTCCTGGGGAGGGGCCGGGTGGCGGAGCCCCCTCCGGAGGGGAGGGCCCGAAGTGGGAGGGGCTTAGGGGGCGGAGCCCCCCAGCCCCCCCCCACCCCGGGCCCCCCCCTCCGGAGGGGGCCCCGCCCCCCGCCCCTCCCCGGGACCCCCTCCTCCGGAGGGGGCCCTCCCTAACCCACCCCCCACCCGGGACCCCCTCCTAACGAGGGGGCCCTTCCCAAACCCCCCTCCCCACCCACCCCAGGACCCCCTCCTAACGAGGGGGCCCTTCCCAAACCCCCCCACCCCCCCCAGGACGCCCTCCAGAGGAGGGGGCCCATCCTAAACCCCCCCTAACCCACCCGGGACCCCCTCCTAACGAGGGGGCCCTTCCCAAACCCCCCCATCCCAATCCCCCCCGCAGCCCCCCAACCCTCGCTACCCCACCCCAGACCCCTCCGGAGGAGGGGGCCCACCCTAAGCCCCCCGGGAGCCCCCAGTGTGATGTGGGGACACCCGGCAGTGTGGGGCCGTGTTGTGCGTGGGGGGACCCGCACCGCGGGCTCCGGCCCCGTGAGGGGATTCCCGCCGGGGGCGCCGGCTCCGGCCCTCGGGGCTTTATTATCCGGCGCCCCGAGCCCCGCGGCTGCGGGGGAAGACAGAAAGGGACAGAGAGAAGGAGGATAAGGACGAGAGAGGGAAAGGATGAGGAAGAGAGGGAAAGGATAAGGAAGAGAGGGAAAGGATAAAGACGAGAGAAGGAGGATGAGGAAGAGAGGGAAAGGATAAGGACGAGAGAAGGAGGATAAGGACGAGAGAAGGAGGATGAGGAAGAGAGGGAAAGGATAAGGACGAGAGAAGGAGGATGAGGAAGAGAGGGAAAGGATAAGGAAGAGAGGGAAAGGATAAGGACGAGAGAAGGAGGATGAGGAAGAGAGGGAAAGGATAAGGACGACAGAAGGATGATAAGGAAGAGAGAAGGAGGATGAGGAAGAGAGTGAAAGGATAAGGACAAGAGAAGGAGGATGAGGAAGAGAGGGAAAGGATAAGGACGAGAGAAAGAGGATAAGGACGAGAGAAGGAGGGTGAGGAAGAGAGAAGGAGGATGAGGAAGAGAGGGAAAGGATAAGGAAGAGAGGGAAAGGATAAAGACGAGAGAAGGAGGATGAGGAAGAGAGAGGGAGGATGAGGAAGAGAGGGAAAGGATAAGGACGAGAGAAGGAGGATGAGGAAGAGAGGGAAAGGATAAGGACGAGAGAAGGAGGATGAGGAAGAGAGGGAAAGGATAAGGACGAGAGAAGGAGGATGAGGAAGAGAGGGAAAGGATAAGGAAGAGAGGGAAGGGATAAGGACGAGAGAAGGAGGATGAGGAAGAGAGGGAAAGGATAAGGACGACAGAAGGATGATAAGGAAGAGAGAAGGAGGATGAGGAAGAGAGTGAAAGGATAAGGACGAGAGAAGGAGGATGAGGAAGAGAGGGAAAGGATAAGGACGAGAGAAGGAGGATGAGGAAGAGAGGGAAAGGATAAGGAAGAGAGGGAAAGGATAAGGACGAGAGAAGGAGGATGAGGAAGAGAGGGAAAGGATAAGGACGACAGAAGGATGATAAGGAAGAGAGAAGGAGGATGAGGAAGAGAGTGAAAGGATAAGGACGAGAGAAGGAGGATGAGGAAGAGAGGGAAAGGATAAGGACGAGAGAGGAAGGAGAAGGGGGACAGGGAGGGTAAGAGCGGGCACAGGCGAGGATAACGGGAGGCTGCAGGGTCGGGACGGGCGGGAGGATGGAGGGAGAAGGAGAAGGAAGAACAGAGACAGGAGTCAGGGTTTGTAAGGGAACAGAGCAGGAACAGAGGCGGGGGCAGGGGGGGGCGGGCGGTGCGAGGGGAGACGGGGGAGAACAGCAGAGAGGGGAGAGAAGGAGACGGGAGAGAGAAGGAGAGGAGAGAAAAACAGAGAGGAGAGAGAAGAGCAGAGAGGAGAGACAAATGCAGAGAGGAGAGAGAAAAACAGAGAAGGAGAGAGGGGAGAGAAGCTGAGAAAGGAGAGATAAAAGCAGAAAGGAGAGAGAAAAGCAGAAAGGAGAGATAAAAGCGGAGAGGAGAGAGAAAAGCAGAGAGGAGAGAGAAAAGCAGAGAGGAGAGAGAAAAGCAGAGAGGAGAAAGAAGCAGAGAAAGGATAGATAAAAGCAGGAAGGAGAGATAAAAGCAGAATGGAGAGATAAAAGCAGAAAAGAGAGAAGCGCCTCACCGGAGCGGCCGCAGCCGGCTCCTCCCGGAGAAAATGGCGGCCGCCGCCCTTCCGGTGTTTAAGTGGCCTCGGTCCCCCCCCTCGCACCTGTGCCGGCCCCGCCCCGCACACCTGAGGCGGCCCCGCGCCGCGCACGCGCTCTGCTGTCCCGAGCTGCGCACGCGCTCCGTGCCCCCGCCCCTGAGCCGGCCCCGCCCCTCCTTGGCCTCGCCCCCCTCGTGCCGCTGTCCCGGGGCCGCCGGGGGCGGCGCGCTCGCACCGGGCGCTCCGCGTCCGCCAGAGGGCGCCCTGCGGGGTCCCGGGCCCACACGGGGGCTCCGCGGCGGGAATCGCCGCCGCCATCCCGGACCCGGAACCGATCCCGGACCCGAGGCCGATGCCGCCTCGATGACGGAGAGGCGGCGCCGCCCGGGACCCCTCGGCAGTTCCCAGGCGCGCTCGGGCTGTGCCCCGTGGCCCCGCTCCTCATGCGGCCCCGCCCCCCGTGCCGCCGGCCCGGGACTCTCGCTCGGCGCCGGGCGAGCCCCGGCCCGGGGGCTGCTCCCGGCGGGCTCCGCTCCGAGCCCTGCGCGCTGCGGCGGGGCCGCGGCTCGGGACGGGGTCTGCCGCGGGGCAGAGTCCTGCCGGTGTCCGCCGGCGGAGCGGTGCCGCCTCTCCCCCGGCCGGCCCCGGGTGGCGGGTCTCGGGGGCGGCGGAGCACGGCCGGATTGGGGTTGAGACAAGGCCGGGGGGACTGGGCACTCCCTCGCCGGGACTCGACTCCCCCCTCCTGCCGCGATGCCGGGACGGGGCTGACCGAAAGCGGGTGACGGAGCCCACAGCCGGAGCCGGGATGCGGGGGTTCGGGTCCTGCGGGTGTCCGCCCTGCGGTCCCGGGCGGTGCCGCCTCTCCCCCGTGGGGCGGATCGGGCTCGGTCCCGGGCTCGGCATCGCGGCGGGAGGGCGGCGCCGGCTGCGGGAGCGCTGCGGGTCCCGGTTCGGACGCGGCGCCCCCGCCTGGGCCCGGCCGGTCCCGCAGCCCCGGAGCGCTCCCGGCCCGGGCCCCCCGCTCCGCCGGCCCCGAGGCCGCGGCGGGGCCCGAGCCGAGCTGGGCGCCCGCGTCTCCCTCCTTCCCTTCCCCGGCGCAGCAGCTCCGTGGGGCTCCGGCCCGCCGCGCCCCAGGGGAATGAGGGAGACCGGCGGGGCGGCGCAAGAAGGGACACCCCGATCACAGCGGGTTTTGTATTTTAGCTTTACTCTCTTCCGGAGGCCAACGAGGAACCCGGCTGCTCCTCGGCTGGCTCACGGGGGTGGCAGATGCCTTCGCCACCCTGCCCAGTTAAGCCCGGGAGAGCTGGAGCAGCACGGAGGAAGGGCGGCGGTGCAGTCGCTAAGACGGGAGCAGGGGGAATTGACAGCTGCCCCTCCTCACCAGACTAAAAAAATACCCGTATGACTTGCAAGTGCACCTGCTTCACTTCCCTGCCCTGGCCCTGGCAGAGGCCGCCGCTGTCCCTCGGTGGATGAAGGTTCCTGACGGTGCAGCAGCGGCCGCCCGCCGCCTTCGGGGCGCCCCGGGGCAGCTCCACCTCGCTGTTCAAGGGGAGCTCCTCGGGAGCACGCACCACCCAGCGAGGTGTCCTGCCTTTGCAATGGCATTAATTCCTTCAGGAACACGAATAAAGTGTTTTTAAAGAGCTTTCTCATGAGTGCCTCAGGGGAAAAAAAAATGAAATTACGGGACTAACATCCTCATCTTCATTTCTTGTATCAGAGGTGAAGTGTGAAGGCCCAGAGTCTACAATTCACCAAGTGTTCGGGAGGTCCTGGACAGAGGAGTCCATTTTGGGCTACCAAAAGCACTGGGTACTCCATACCTGGTAGAGAGCATCCACCTTGAGAGTAAATCCATCAACTCCGGGCATGCTGCTCACCGAGTGGAACTCGGACAGCTGGGAAGCAAAGTGGGCAGAGTCAAAAGGCACAGCGTGGAAATACTTACCCGTCACTTCTGTCTGGTTTCGGTGCTGGAAAGTCAGAGAAGTGTGGTGAGGGATGCTGTCTGCTTTCCCAAGGGAGGCTGGAAGCCAGAGCCCCACCAAACACCTGTGTCAGGGATCTAGTCCGAATGCCCCATCTCCACACGTACACGTGGGCACCGATTGAGGAACACACTCAAAGGGTGGGGGAAAACTGATCTGGTGTTCACAGCTGGCAGCAGCAGCAGCAGCAGCACAAAACATCCCCCACGGGCTCCCTTCCTCATCCCTTTGCAGCCACCGCCTGCCGGTTGCCAGAGCAAATCCCAAACGGGAAGAAGCAGGAGCAGAGCACTCACCAGGAGGAGGAATCGGTGCTTCAGGTACTTGTGGGGCTGGATGCAGCCGTACTGGGGCCCCTGGTTGTAGACGGTGCCCGTGGGGTCGAAGAGGGGCACGTGGCCAGCCCTGCCTGTGCACAGGTAGACCTTCTCCAGCTGCAGCTTGTAAGCGGCGTTGAGGTTTTGTTCGGGGGGCCAGAGCACGCGCCGGTACAGGATCTGCCCGGGGGGAGGTCGGGACAAAGAGGGGCAGGTGAAATTTCCCAAGCAGGAAAACGCTGCCAGAGCCAAGTGTCCGTGTTCAGAAGGGTTGGGGTTGTTTGGGAAGGGCTCGGTGTGTGGGAGTGACAAAACGCGGTGCCAGAGCACGCTGTTCTTTCACAGGGCTGTAAGATGTCAATTACTGCTGTAGAAGAGGCAAAGCTACACGTGGGTTCTGCCCTTTCCTCTCCAGGGAATGGAAGCTGTGAAAGCAGAAATGCTGGGCACAGGCAGAAGAGGAGAGGTAAATCCTACCCTTGGATAAAGCCCCCTTGTAATCCATTTCTGCCAGAGACCTTTCCGATTTGGTGGGGTCCATTAGAAAAACCTTCTCGTTGTTACAGAGCTGAAACTCCGTGTTCAGGGAGTAAACAACTGGAAGTGGGCGGTTTGTCTGCCGGAAGGCGATCGGGATCAAAAACCTGCAACTGGGACAAGGAAGGAAACAAAGGGGAGATGAGGTTTGGACGGGTGTGCACCCCAAAGGGGCCGAGCCTGCCCTCCTGCCCTCTTACCGCTCGGGAGCGTGAGCCGGGCAGGGCAGGGCAGGGGCTTGGCTCCAGGCTCTGCCCACGGCGGCGTGAGCTGCACCGTGCAGGGCATCAGGAAGATGGTGTATCCTCCAGAGTAATCCTTCCTGGGAACAGACAGAAGACCCTGCAGCCACCAAGCACAGCTCAAAGCCCTTCACCCAGGGCAGCACCTCTCCCTTGCCCCAGCAATGTCATCCAGCAGTCCCCGAGGGACAAGTGTGACTCTGGGATCAGTCTATCCACAGGCCGCACTGCTGGAAACATTCCTTTCCAAGAGGCTGAGCTGATTTTTCTCGCAGTACAACGGTGCTCCAGCTCTGACCAAGCTCCTGAGCATTCCGTGCTATTGCTGGCGTGGCTGCTGGAGGGGTGCCAGGGAGAACGTGCTGCTGTGGGGGAAGCTGCTGGAGGGGACTGCACCCCCAGCCCTCACCTGTTGTAGGAGCTGGTTGCTCTCCAGAGCTGGTAGGGAGAATCAAAAGTCTGAGCGCTCCACAGCAGCTGCAGGGCAAATTCGATGCCTCCCAGGTGCTCTGGAGTTACCAAAGAGGACCTGACACCTGGCAGGCTGTGGTGCTCCATGACAAACAGCCCTGGGGGAGGACAAGGAGGTGACGGGAGGCAGAGCGCGGAGAGGCCCCACCTCGCAGGGGCAGAGGGGCTCCCGGCGGGGACGGGGACTCGTTCCGCTGCCTGTGCCGTCAGAGCAGAGCTCTGTGTGACCCTGCTCTGTGTCCCTGCCAGGATCGCTGCCCTCACCTCTGAACTTGGCCTGCGTCTTGAACTCGATGACCGGCCGGCCGTCCTCGCGGATGTAGATGGGGATTATCTGCAGGCAGGCCGAGAGCGCGCTGTCCGTCTGGATCCCTGCAAGGACAGCAAGCGCCACTGGGAGCCCACACAGCACCCTCGCTCTCCTCTGCTGGGCTCTGCCAGCCCCAGAAGCGCTTGGGACACCTCCACAAGGCAGGGTTCAGCTGGGATCAGCCTCCAGTGAGCCAGCTGCACGCTCCCTCCGTCAGCCACCGGCTGCCTAAGCCCCCCGCAAGCACAGAGGAAGGCAATATTCCGAGTTCCCCGCTCCCTCAGGACTCTGGGGGCAGTGCAGGAGCTAAGGGGAAAACATGAAGGAACCACTTCTTCCATAGCCCTTGGAGCGCCTCAGGCTCACCTGTCCTCCAGAGAACGGTGTCGTAGAAGAAGGAGAACTCCATCTCGCTGCGGTGCTCCGGGGAAGCCCAGCCCCTCGGTGCCGTCACACAGATGTAGGACACGTAGAGAGGGACGTGGACTGTCAGGAAGGACTGAGCAGAGTCCCTTACCTGGCAATAAAACCCCAGAAAGGGGGTTATGCGCCTTGCAGTGAAGTCAGAGGTGACTCTGGACGTTTTTTACGTGCAGGTACCTCAGACAAACCGGCGTTGTAATGCGGGGGCAGTGCTAAGGCTCCCTGGGACCATGGGACAAAGGAACTCTGGGCACAATTTCACCTCAAAACCCCCCTGATTTCCAAGGCTGTGAATTAAAAATGAGCAATTCTGCTTGCTCAGGCCTCCCAGAGCTCTCCATTTATTATCTGCAGAGTGCAGCTGTACTTTGCAGGCCCTGGAGAATTCGAGGAGATGTTCCAGCCTGGCTGGGGCCAGGCTCCACATGCTCCACTGGGCAGTTTCTCCGGCCAGGCGGCTCCTCTGGGTTTGTGCAAACAATTGGAGCTATAAAAGGAAACTTCATGAACTAGTTCCAGGCTGGCAGGAATTAAGAGAGATGATGCTGGTCCAAGCAATTTAATGGGAGAGCCTGGGGGAGATGGAGTGGGCTGCACGTGGATAACGCAGCCAGGAGAGGACAGTGAGACACCCCAAACAGGGAAAGCCACTCGTTTCTAGAGGAACATTTTTGGCTTCTGGTCTCTTAATTAGGGAATGAGCCAAAATATCCCATGTTGTGGAGCATGGCCTGAGCCGCCTCTGCTCATTTCTATTGGCCGAGAACACAGTCAAACTTTTAAAAGAGAGCCCAGCTGAGAACGTTTTGTATTTCCAGTACGGCCCTACATTAAAAAAAACAGTATTTTCCAGCCACTCTGAAGATTTAGAGAATAAAATAAATGGAAAATAAATGAAATGGAAAATAAATGAAATAAATGCACACAGCACTGTTTTCTTCCAGGTGAGGGTGGGGGGAAAGCCACGCTCCACCTGTGCAGGGCAGAGCAGCAGCTCCACACACGGCAGAGCTGTGCCTGAGAACTGAGAGAGATCTGGGATACCTGGAGAGCTCTGGATGGGCCTCTCACCTGGAAGTCAGCGGTGACAGAGCCCCCACAGACATCAGTTAACTCGGTCATGTCGTAATAAGCGTCGAAGGTCCAGATGCAGCTCTTGAGGTTGAGGTGCTGGTACAGCTGGATGCTCTTGGGCTCCCTCACCGCGGGCTCCAGCTGGTAGGGGCGGTCGTAGCCCGGGCCCAGCACGAAGCTGTCCTGGGTCACCTCGTCTAGGAACCCTGCCTCTGAGGGAGAGAAGTCAGGACACTGATCCCTCCCCATTTGCAACAGCCCGAGACCAAGAATGGAGGCCTTGTTTCCTAATTATCACCACCTTTATAACCAGCGCTCGCCTGCCCCTGCAATACACAGGCACAGGGAGGGAGCTGCAGTTATTTATACAACAGAACAAGTAACATACCAAATTAAACACCCAGCACTATACCTCACTTTTGGAAACAAAACCTGGGCAGACACTTTAGTGTGCAAAACCCCTGTAAGAATAAAACCTGCTTTAAATATCTTAGGCATCAAGCCACAGACACGCCTATGAAATTCAGTGCAGCAGTGACAAAAAAAGGAATTATTTCCTTAACCTGTGAATAATCACCTCTAAGATTCTGTGATGCAGTTGCCACTGCACACAGCCACAAGCGGCCTTTTTATTAACAGGCAAAAGAACAAAGGAATCCCAGTTTATCCCTTCTGGTCTGCAAAGAAACAGAGACGGGAGAGATGCTTCTCAGAGGAGCATGGTAAAAAGACACATGGTGTAGAATATGGAACAGCTGGTGGTTCAGCATCTCTTCCACTGCAAGATCCAGGGGATAGCTGATGATACCTTGGAGGCAGGAGTCACAAAAGCTGCCGGAGAGGGAAGACAAAGGAGCTCAACCCTATCTGCTCTTAGGTTTTAGCACTGTGACCTTTACCTTAACTTACAGTTAAGTGTTTCTGACAGTGTAAATCCCTTTTGTTTTGATTTTAACAGAGTGCAAGAATTCAGTGATGAAGTAACAGTGGCATACAGCCTTTCATTTCCCCTGGTCCTCTCACCCAGCAATGAGGTCTCACAACAACAATACAACAATGAATAGTTATAGAAGGTAACTCACTGCGCTGAAGAGTCCTTCAGAAGGATGGGAGCCACAACTGAGGCAGATCCTTGGACAGATAAGCCAGAGGTGCTTAGGCCTCGTGTTTCCCCCTTACCCCAGAACCAGCCCCAAAAGGGGAACACAAAGTTCACAGGCTTCTCTTTGAAATTAACGCCATATAAAGAACAAAACATCCTAAAAAAGCTACATGTCATACAAATAAACCGGCTACCTTCTCTATGCCTTGAATCTATTTTTTTTCCCCCCTGTGTTCCTCCTTTCCATCCTTCTGCGTAGCCTTGTAGCAGATAAATCTGTTCAATAAAGGGCCCAGCAGAAGGCAAAGCAGAGGATTTGTCAGCATGAAAACCCACACTGCAAAGATGAACGAGCATCAGGGGCAGTTAAAAATCTGCTAGAAATTAGTGCTAATGTCACACTACCCTCTCTTCCCTGTTTTCCATATCCAAAAGGAAAGGAAGTTGTGCCTGAGCCAGAAAAGCTAAAAGGGTCGGGCAATGTGCTCACCTGCCATCCCACACAGCTGGGTGTGACTTAATGCACCAAACACAAGGGAATCGTTGCCAGCTGGGCAATAGACACCACGAAGCACACAGCTTTTCCGTGCTGTCAGCAGCTGCAAGGGGAGGATTGCCTCCGAGAAACATACCAAAACAATGAAAATAAAAAAAAAATACAAATTAACATCTATTTCCACCACACATGTTTAAATTTATATACTATATTCATTTATATATGACAAGCAATATATAAAGTATCAAAATATATTATTTTAACGTGTATACGTATGTTATTATATATTAAATATATTACATACATTTTAATGATATATATTCATTATGTATATAATACACATATAAAATCAATATATATAACATATATATTAAATATAAATCTGTTTGTATATATTGGCATTACTTCTATTTCTTTACTTTTCTGGTTGCACATACGTCTATATCTTTATATACTTAATATACATTTCTATGTTTTTATTTTTGTTGTATTTATTTAAAAGCCCCGAAGCTAACCTAATAAAAACCAAACAGTCCCTTTATCTTAAACGGTATTTAAAAATATTTTAATATATATTTTTTATCATATTTATATACCTTCTTGATATACAAAACACATAACATATCCTAAAAGATATCATATTGCCATCTATACGTACAGAAATCATATTATAGATTATAAATCAACATATATGTATATATTTCTATTACTTATTTTTACGCCTACATATATATATATATTTTTTTCTCTATATATTTATAGATATATAGATTTGTATATATTTTTCTTTATATATTCATTCTTTCAATATTTTATTTATTTGTATTTTTCCTATTTATCTAAAAGCCCTGCCTCTAACTAAATAAAAACCAAGCAGCCCCTTTTTCTTCAATATTTTTTAATATCTATTTTGATCATCTTTATACTTACAAATATATACTCGGTTGATAAGCTGCCCCAGCCCCGGCCCCCGCTCTCACCGTTCCGACACACAGAGCAGCCGCCTCCTCGGGCTGCTTCGGTCCCGGGGCCGGGGAGCGACCGTTGGGTCCCGATGCCATTGGGGTTTCCGCCATTGCCCGGGGGGGGGCCGAGGGGGAGAGAACGGAGCGAGAGCAGCGGCGGCGAGGTACGGGTCGTCGCGAGTGCCAGAAGCCCCAGAACGCGGCCGCGGCAAGGACCCCGGCAGAGAGAGGCGTCTTCACCGCTGCCTGTCGGCGCCCGACCTGCTGGCGCCCGGCCCCGGCGCCGCCGAGCGCACAGCCCGTGTCCGCACGGCGGGAAAAGCCGCGGAAAATTGCGCCGGAGCGGCGTCGGCGCCGGGGTGTTTGTCAGGCAGTAAATCGCACGCACCCACCGCCCGGGGGTCCTTCCATTTTCCCGCCTTTTTGGCCGCCATCCTTGGGAGGTCAAGCCGGCCACGATCGGGCAGCCATCTTGTGCGTGGCGTGACGTCACTTCCGCCCTTCCTCGCCGCCATCTTTGTTGTGGCTGAAGCCACTTCCGGCTGTGCGGCCATCTTTGTTGAGGCAAGATTAAGGCCCCCGCTGCTCTCAACGCGTCTGTCTAACTTACTTGCCTGAACGAAAAACCTGCCGACGCCGACCGACTCCGAGCACTCCGCCCGATTGTCCGCCGCCTTTCCCAAGGCGAGGACGATGGCGGCGGGGCGCAGCGGCTCCGTAGCTGGGCGGCGGCCGCACCTGCGGCGGCAGGCATTGGAGTCAACGCCTCTGCCGGGGTCCTCCCGGCCGGCTCCGGAGGTGGGGGGGGGCTTGACGCGGCTCGGCTCGGCTCGGCTCTTTCCGTCCTGCTTCGGCTCGGCTCTTTCCGTCCCACTTCGGCTCGGTTCGGCCCCCTCCGCTTCGGATCGGCTCGGCCCTGCTCGGCCCCCGCTCGGCCCGGCCCCGCCCGCCTCGGCGCACAGCTGCAGTACCGCTCTGTGCCCACAAGGAGGCAGCACTGCCGCACAGCTCAGCCCGGGGCGGGCGGGGGGGCGCCCCTGCACGTGCAGAGAAGCGAGGCAAGAAACCACGTGTGCAACCCCCTTCCAAAAACTCTTCTCCGAGGAACGCCCCAAAACCCACCCCCCATCGAAACTTAGCAAGCCCTGCCTCTAACCAAATAAAAAACAAAATACCCCTTCACTTAAATGTAATTAATATTTATTTCTATCAAATTGAGCTATATTTATACACATAGATATAATGCATAATCAATATAAAAATATATGAACGTCTATCCATATATTTTTCAAATTGAATATTAATCTACTTGTCTAGTTTTAGATTACTTGGTTTTTTTTGGTTTTTATTTAAAATTACATATAGATATATCTCCCTATATTTATTCCTTTATTATAGACCTGTATATTTTCATTTCTATATTAATCATTTAAAAGCCCTGCCTCTAAGCCTCTAACCAAATCAAAAAACAATTAAACCCTTGTTTTAAATGTTTTTAATATCTATTTCTATTATACTGATTTTCTATATTTGTACGAACAGATATAATGCATAACAGATATTAAAGTACATTACCTATCTGTATATCTATCTGTATAGCTTTCATACTGATCATTAATTAACTTGTCCAGCTTTGGATTACTGGTATTTATTTCTTTTTTATGGCTCTATCTATCTATCTATCAATCTATCTATCTATCTATCTATCTATCTATCTATCTATCTATCTCCCTATATTTATTTCTTTATTATAGATGTGTATATTTTCATTTCTATATTATTCATTTAAATGCCATGCCTCTATCCAAATAAAAAACAAAAAGCCCCTACATTTAAATATTTGTAATATTTATTTCTATCATATTGATCTTCTTTATCTATACACATAGAAATCAGACATAACTAATATTAAAATATATTATATTAGCATCTATCCATATAGTTTTCATACTGAATATTAATCGACTTTTCTAGATTTAGATTATCTGTACTTATTTATTTTTTATGGCTCTCTCTCTCCCTGTCTCTATATCTCCCTATATCTATTTCTTTATTATAGATGTGTATATTTTCATTTCTATATTATTCACTTAAATGCCATGCCTGTAACCAAATAAAAACCAGTAATTCCCTTGATTGAAAGATTTAAAATACCTATTTCTATAATATTGATTTTCTTTATTTATACACACAAAGATATAATGCACAACAGATATTAAAATACATTACCATCTATCCGTATATTTTTCATATTGAATATTAACCAGCTTGTCTAGATATAGATAATTGGTGTTTATTTCTTTTTTATGGCTGTATCTCTTTATCTCTCTCTCTCTCTTTCTCTCTCTCTTTCTATCTATCTATCTATCTATCTATCTATCTATCTATCTATCTATCTATCTCTCTCACTACATATATTTCTTTCTTATAGATGTGTATATTTTCATTTCTATATTATTCATTTAAATGCCATGCCTTTAATTAAATAAAAAAAGAAAAGCGCCTTGTTTAAAAAAATTAATATATTTTTCTAAAATATTGATCTTCTATATTTATACACACAGATACAATGCATAACAGATATTAAAGTACATTACAATCTATCTATATAATTTTCATACTGATCATTAATTTACTTGTCCAGATTTGTATTACTGGTATTTATTTGTTCTTTTATGGCTCGCTCTCTCTATCTATCTATCTATCTATCTCTCTGTCTATCTATCTATCTATCTATCTATCTATCTATCTATCTATCTATCTATCTACCTATCTATCTATCTATCTATCTACCTACCTATCTATCTATATATCTCCCTATCTATATATCTCCATATCTATCACCCTATATACATTTCTTTATTATAGATGTGTATATTTTCATTTCTATATTAATCATTTAAAAGCCCTGCCTCTAAGCCTCTAACCAAATAAAAAACAATTAAACCCTTGTTTTAACTGTTTTTAATATCTATTTCTATAATATTGATCTTTTATATTTGTACACACAGATACAATGCATAACAGATATTAAAGTACATTACCATCTATCCCTATAGTTTTCATACTGATCATTAATTTACTTGTCCAGCTTTGGATTACTGGTATTTATTTCTTCTTTTATGGCTCTATCTATCTATCTATCTATCTATCTATCTATCTATCTATCTATCTATATCTATCTATCTATCTATCTATCTATCTCACTACATATATTTCTTTCTTATAGATGTGTATATTTTCATTTCTATATTATTCATTTAAATGCCATGCCTTTAATTAAATAAAAAAAGAAAAGCCCCTCGTATAAAAAAATTAATATCTTTTTCTATAATATTAATCTTCTATATTTATACACACAGATACAATGCATAACAGATATTAATGTACATTACAATCTATCTATATAGTTTTCATACTGATCATTAATTTACTTGTCCAGATTTGGATTACTGGTATTTATTTCTTCTTTTATGGCTCTATCTATCTATCTCTCTGTCTATCTATCTCTCTATCTATCTCTCTGTCTATCTATCTATCTATCTATCTATCTATCTATCTATCTATCTATCTATCTATCTCCCTATCTATCTATCTATCTCCCTATCTATCTATCTCCCTATCTATCTATCTCCCGATCTATCACCCTATATACATTTCTTTATTATAGATGTGTATATTTTCATTTCTATATTATTCATTTATATGCCATGCATCTATCCAAAAAAATAACAAAAGGACCCTACATTTAAATATTTGTAATATTTATTTCTATCATATTGATCTTCTTTATCTATACACATAGATATCAAACATAACTCATATTAAAATATATTATATTAGCATCTATCCATATAGTTTTCATACTGAATATTAATCGACTTTTCTAGATTTAGATTATCTGTATTTACTTCTTTTTTATGTCTCTCTCTCTCTCTATATATATATATCTCCCTATATCTATTTCTTTATTATAGATGTGTATATTTTCATTTTTATATTATTCATTTAAATGCCATGCCTGTAACCAAATAAAAACCAGTAATTCCCTTGATTGAAAGATTTATAATATCTATTTCTATAATATTGATTTTCTTTATTTATACACAGAGATATAATGCACAACAGATATTAAAATACATTACCATCTATCCGTATATTTTTCATATTGAATATTAACCAGCTTGTCTAGATATAGATAATTTGTGTTTATTTCTTTTCTATGGCTGTATCTCTTTATCTCTCTCTCTCTCTCTTTCTCTATCTATCTATCTATCTATCTATCTATCTATCTATCTATCTCTCTCACTACATATATTTCTTTCTTATAGATGTGTATATTTTCATTTCTATATTATTCATTTAAATGCCATGCCTTTCATTAAATAAAAAAAGAAAAGCCCCTTGTTTAAAAAAATTAATATATTTTTCTAAAATATTGATCTTCTATATTTATACACACAGATACAATGCATAACAGATATTAAAGTACATTACCATCTATCTATATAATTTTCATACTGATCATTAATTTACTTGTCCAGATTTGGATTACTGGTATTTATTTCTTCTTTTATGGCTCTCTCTCTCTCTCTCTCTCTCTCTCTCTCTCTCTCTCTCTATCTATCTACCTACCTACCTATCTATCTATATATCTCCCTATCTATATATCTCCCTATCTATATATCTCCATATCTATCACCCTATATACATTTCTTTATTATAGATGTGTATCTTTTGATTTCTATATTATTCATTTAAATGCCATGCCTCTATACAAATAAAAAACAAAAAGCCCCTACATTTAAATATTTGTAATATTTATTTCTATCACATTGATCTTCTTTATCTATACACATAGATATCATACATAATTGATATTAAAATATATTATATTAGCATCTATCCATATAGTTTTCATACTGAATATTAATCGACTTTTCTAGATTTAGATTATCTGTATTTACTTTTTTTTTATGGCTCTCTCTCTCTATATATATATATATATCTCCCTATATCTCTTTCTTTATTATAGATGTGTATATTTTCATTTCTATATTATTCATTTAAAGGCCATGCCTGTAACCAAATAAAAACCAGTAATTCCCTTGATTGAAAGATTTATAATATCTATTTCTATAATATTGATTTTCTTTATTTATACACACAGAGATATAATGCACAACAGATATTAAAATACATTACCATCTATCTGTATATTTTTCATATTGAATATTAACCAGCTTGTCTAGATATAGATAATTTGTGTTTATTTCTTTTCTATGGCTGTATCTCTTTATCTCTCTCTCTCTCTCTTTCTCTATCTATCTATCTATCTATCTATCTATCTATCTATCTATCTCTCTCACTACATATATTTCTTTCTTATAGATGTGTATATTTTCATTTCTATATTATTCATTTAAATGCCATGCCTTTAATTAAATAAAAAAAGAAAAGCCCCTTGTTTAAAAAAATTAATATATTTTTTCTAAAATATTGATCTTCTATATTTATACACACAGATACAATGCATAACAGATATTAATGTACATTACAATCTATCTATATAGATTTCATACTGATCATTAATTTACTTGTCCAGATTTGGATTACTGGTATTTAATTCTTCTTTTATGGCTCTATCTATCTATCTATCTATCTATCTATCTATCTATCTATCTGTCTATCTATCTCCCTATCTATATATCTCCCTATCTATATATCTCCCTATCTATCACCCTATATACATTTCTTTATTATAGATGTGTATATTTTGATTTCTATATTATTCATTTATATGCCATGCATCTATCCAAAAAAATAACAAAAGGACCCTACATTTAAATATTTGTAATATTTATTTCTATCATATTGATCTTCTTTATCTATACACATAGATATCAGACGTAACTGATATTAAAATATATTATATTAGCATCTATCCATATAGTTTTCATACTGAATATTAATCGACTTTTCTAGATTTAGATTATCTGCATTTACTTCTTTTTTATGGCGCTCTCTCTCTCTATATATATATATATCTCCCTATACCTATTTATAATATCTATTTCTATAATATTGATTTTCTTTATTTATACACACAGAGATATAATGCACAACAGATATTAAAATACATTACCATCTATCCGTATATTTTTCATATTGAATATTAACCACCTTGTCTAGATATAGAAAATTTGTGTTTATTTCTTTTCTATGGCTATATCTCTCTTTCTCTCTCTTTCTCTCTCTATCTCTCTATCTATCTATCTATCTATCTATCTATCTATCTATCTATCTATTTATCTATCTATCTCCCAATCTATCTCCCTATATTTATTTCTTTATTATAGATGTGTATATTTTCATTTCTGTATTATTCATTTATATGCCATGCCTCTATCCAAATAAATTACAAAAGGACCCTACATTTAAATTTTTGTAATATTTATGTCTATCATATTGATCTTCTTTATCTATACACAGAGATATCATACAGAACTGATATTAAAATATATTATATTAGCATCTATCCATATAGTTTTCATACTGAATATTAATCTACTTGTCTAGACTTGGATTACTTGTATTTATTTCTTTTTTATGGCTTTCTCTCTCTATATATAGATCTACCTAGCTTCCCTATATTTTTTTTTACATGTATACATTTATATATTTCTCTTTCTAACATTCTGCTTTTTAAAATTTGCATTTCTTTCTCTTGGAAACTCTCCCAATTCTTTCAGCTAACAGGTCAGAATGACAAAAATATAAATTCCTACTCAACCCCGAGTGCAGAACGCGCTCGTCTCTATGGACCTTAGGCCCAGAAATTTCTCTCGGTGCATTTTAATACCTCAGGGATGCACACATGTGTTTTATACACTCCCATTTTACAGGGAAGTAAGAGGTGGAAAGACAAAACCCACTTTCTTAACCCTAAGCCGTTCCTGACATAACAAAACCCTAACGACGGAGTGCACAGAGAGGGGGTTCCTTTCCAAGGGGATTTGGAGAGGTCAATTCCTGTCCCTTGCCAATAGCTACCGTAAAAACCAGAACAACTCCACAGGTTTTTGGATTCTGCACCCAGCCCTCCCGGGGAATTTCCTGGCAGCTTGGGGTCCCCTCTGGGCAAGGGTACCCAGCACCAGCCCTCCCCATTCCCCGCTCACCTTGCTCCTCCAGCGCAGCGTGTCCCTCCCTCTGGCGGGGACCTCGGCGTGCCCCAAGGGACACGGGAGCCCCCCAGTCTCCACCCCGTCCCCCTCAGCCTTTGCTCTTCCCCCCCAAAGAAGGCACAGAACAACTCCAACTGCCCTGGACAGCAGCACCTGGCTTTATTGGAAGCCTTTCTAGGTCCAGACTACAGGGCTGGGGTGATGGTGCTGCCTTCTGCATGCCTTTCCTTTGTGGACACAAACCAGTGCAAAAGCAAGGTCCTGAAGCAACCGGGATCCTCCTGAGAGGGCCACTCCGTTCCAGCAGCAGTGCTGAACACACTCCCCCTCCTCTCCCAGCCCTGGCCAGCGCTACAGCAGGCAGAGGAGGGAGCTGCCTGGGGAAAATGGAATCTTGGCCCTGCTCCACCAGGTACCAACCTCTTCCTCTTCTAGACAATGTGCCTTCACACAAAAGACGAGTCCCCAAAGGATGGGCCTTGCAGGCTCTTGCCTTGGAGTGGGAGCAGCTCCACCCTGCTTTTATTCTGGTGGCAGCTTGCTTCCTCCCAAGGTAGACACTGGTGCTCCCAGGGTGAGCACTCCCGGTGGAATGGCCAGGCCTCCCAGCCCTGCAGTTTAAAAAGGAGCACAGACACACACAGAGAGAGAACCATGGACAGGTGAGAAAGAAATGCTCCGTGAGGCGAGGCTGGCTTGAACAGCTGCATCCTGGGCATTGCTTTGTTGTCTCCCATCACCCAGCTCTGCAGCCAAGAGGCCCCTGTGGTCTGTAGCACCCGCTTGGTGCACGTGGGACCGCTCGGGGAAGGCGGCCAGAGCAGGACGTGCTGGGGACCCGGGTGCAGCAGCCACGTAGAAATGCTGTGAGGTCCAGAGACACCGAGCGGTACGGCCAGCCCGGGTCACAGCCACGCTGGAAGGGGAGCGGGAGCTGAGAGTATGGGATGGGGTCATACTTTGTTCCAAGGCAGGTAAATTCCCCACCATTTTTCCTTGTTATTTTGAACTCTAACAGCATCAAACACTTTGTGCTTCTCTGCGTTTAACATGCAGGTTTCCAGTGAGTTGGCTGCTCACGGTTTTTCTCTGTTTCACCACAAAATCGGTTGTAAGATCTTTTGGATCAAATCCCAACATCTCCCTTTACTCGTGGATTAGGAAGGAAAATGTTGAAATATGCCTATAAAATACCTGTGAAAAAAAAATCAAAAAGGGTTGGGGTGGGCAAGTTTTTAAAATGCAAGTAATCAGATTTCACTCCAATGAACTTGACTGTTCAGTGAAATGGTATGATAATGAAATCATCACACACACACACACACACACACACACACACACACACACACACACACACTATAACCGTAATACATCTACTAGACACATCTCAATGATATACTTGATTATATAATGGCTTACACCATTCGTAAACAACTATGGGCCAAAAATCATACTCAGTTTTCTGACAGTGACATTAAGCTTTGGCTGAAATCAAAGTCAGGTTTGCTACATTGCATGTGCGCAAATCTACGGGTGAATCACGAGCCCCCGTCCTTAGAGAGTTCCAGCTCCTCCAGAGAGGCTTCAAACCTCACCATCTCGGGCAGCAGTTTCTTGAGCAGTTCAGTCGCTTAAAAAAGGAAGCACAGAAATTTATCTCTATTTTATGAAGAGCAACGCGCTGCTGCCACACAGTGTGTTTGTTAAAGGGAACCCTGGCTGAACGCTTACAGGGGAAGCGACTCCAAAATCTACCAACAAATTTTACAATGCAGCTGCCAAAACCCACAGCACGGCAGCCAGGGAGGGGAGCCACTGGCAAGTGCTGCACTCACTGTCAAAAGTTACCAATCCTCAGGTGACTGCAATCCACGTACCTTCCTCAACAGCATCAGTGGCTACAAAAATTTACTCAAGTTTAAGCCTCTCCGAGAGGCTGTGCATTATCTTTGCTGCTCCTTGCAGGGAAGGCACGTCTTCTCTGTGACCAAATGAAGTCCCTCCTTCTGAGATGAACCCCAAGCTATGGGCCACCTAGAGCTGTGCCCATCTTAACCTACGAGAGAAAGATCGACACTTTAAAACTCGGGAGCGTCACTGTGCACGCTGAAAAGCCAGAATGCACCATCTCTGGATAAGGCACAGAATCGCTCCAGTTGCAGACAGACATTTTTAAGTACGTACTGGAAATAGCTCGGGACACTTGTAGCAACATTTCGATCTCGGGTGGCCTCTGCCATGCAAGAGAAACTGGAGTGCCAAATCTTCCTAGGCAAGAATTCCTCTCCTTGACCAAATCAGCTCTCAACTGGCACGTGGCAGCTCAACTTTACACCCACACGTGGTGCTGAATACAAGAAGGAATTCCAGTTTCCTTCACTGAAATGAGGGCAACAAAGATCTGGCCCTCACAACCGGTCAGGCACACCTCGGCAGACTCTGTTAGCTCGTGTCAGGCAGGGAGAAGGTGCACGAGGAACACGTGCGTGCGCCTCGACGCGAGCGGAAGCGTCGCTCACGTGTAACTTCCAACGTGCCCTGCAGCACACGGCCAGGAATGCACTAATGAAGTACTTGTTATGGGAAAGAAATAGACTGTTAAGGACTTTACCTTCATCTGAGTCCAGTCCTCCTTGTACTGAGTCCTTTCTGCCTCGTCTGTGGATTGAAGGTATTTCCTCCTAGACTCATCTCCCACCACGCGGAGGCCTGTAGCGAACGCCAGGCTCGGACGGGTCTGTCGGAATAGGAGCAGAGTCAGAGTCAGAAAGAGGAGCTAAAAATGAGCAGGTGCAGTCGGTTTCAGACACACAGCACTTCCAGGGTGCAGTTCCTTCTGGTACATCTATGCAGTACCCTAAGCAATGATCTCTAAACATTTATCCAAGCTTAAACAGCTTCTTCCTAATTATCGCCACCTTTATAACCAGCGCTCGCTTGCCCCTGCAATACACAGGCACAGGGAGGGAGCTGCAGTTATTTACACAACAGAACAAGTAACATACCAAATTAAACACCCAGCACTATACCTCACTTTTGGAAACAAAACCTGGGCAGACACTTTAGTGTGCAAAACCCCTGTAAGAATAAAACCTGCTTTAAATATCTTAGGCATCAAGCCACAGACACGCCTATGAAATTCAGTGCAGCAGTGACAAAAAAAGGAATTATTTCCTTAACCTGTGAATAATCACCTCTAAGATTCTGTGATGCAGTTGCCACTGCACACAGCCACAAGCGGCCTTTTTATTAACAGGCAAAAGAACAAAGGAATCCCAGTTTATCCCTTCTGGTCTGCAAAGAAACAGAGACGGGAGAGATGCTTCTCAGAGGAGCATGGTAAAAAGACACATGGTGTAGAATATGGAACAGCTGGTGGTTCAGCATCTCTTCCACTGCAAGATCCAGGGGATAGCTGATGATACCTTGGAGGCAGGAGTCACAAAAGCTGCCGGAGAGGGAAGACAAAGGAGCTCAACCCTATCTGCTCTTAGGTTTTAGCACTGTGACCTTTACCTTAACTTACAGTTAAGTGTTTCTGACAGTGTAAATCCCTTTTGTTTTGATTTTAACAGAGTGCAAGAATTCAGTGATGAAGTAACAGTGGCATACAGCCTTTCATTTCCCCTGGTCCTCTCACCCAGCAATGAGGTCTCACAACAACAATACAACAATGAATAGTTATAGAAGGTAACTCACTGCGCTGAAGAGTCCTTCAGAAGGATGGGAGCCACAACTGAGGCAGATCCTTGGACAGATAAGCCAGAGGTGCTTAGGCCTCGTGTTTCCCCCTTACCCCAGAACCAGCCCCAAAAGGGGAACACAAAGTTCACAGGCTTCTCTTTGAAATTAACGCCATATAAAGAACAAAACATCCTAAAAAAGCTACATGTCATACAAATAAACCGGCTACCTTCTCTATGCCTTGAATCTATTTTTTTTCCCCCCTGTGTTCCTCCTTTCCATCCTTCTGCGTAGCCTTGTAGCAGATAAATCTGTTCAATAAAGGGCCCAGCTGACTGTGAGCAGAAGGCAAAGCAGAGGATTTGTCAGCATGAAAACCCACACTGCAAAGATGAACGAGCATCAGGGGCAGTTAAAAATCTGCTAGAAATTAGTGCTAATGTCACACTACCCTCTCTTCCCTGTTTTCCATATCCAAAAGGAAAGGAAGTTGTGCCTGAGCCAGAAAAGCTAAAAGGGTCGGGCAATGTGCTCACCTGCCATCCCACACAGCTGGGTGTGACTTAATGCACCAAACACAAGGGAATCGTTGCCAGCTGGGCAATAGACACCACGAAGCACACAGCTTTTCCGTGCTGTCAGCAGCTGCAAGGGGAGGATTGCCTCCGAGAAACATACCAAAACAATGAAAATAAAAAAAAAATACAAATTAACATCTATTTCCACCACACATGTTTAAATTTATATACTATATTCATTTATATATGACAAGCAATATATAAAGTATCAAAATATATTATTTTAACGTGTATACGTATGTTATTATATATTAAATATATTACATACATTTTAATGATATATATTCATTATGTATATAATACACATATAAAATCAATATATATAACATATATATTAAATATAAATCTGTTTGTATATATTGGCATTACTTCTATTTCTTTACTTTTCTGGTTGCACATACGTCTATATCTTTATATACTTAATATACATTTCTATGTTTTTATTTTTGTTGTATTTATTTAAAAGCCCCGAAGCTAACCTAATAAAAACCAAACAGTCCCTTTATCTTAAACGGTATTTAAAAATATTTTAATATATATTTTTTATCATATTTATATACCTTCTTGATATACAAAACACATAACATATCCTAAAAGATATCATATTGCCATCTATACGTACAGAAATCATATTATAGATTATAAATCAACATATATGTATATATTTCTATTACTTATTTTTACGCCTACATATATATATATATTTTTTTCTCTATATATTTATAGATATATAGATTTGTATATATTTTTCTTTATATATTCATTCTTTCAATATTTTATTTATTTGTATTTTTCCTATTTATCTAAAAGCCCTGCCTCTAACTAAATAAAAACCAAGCAGCCCCTTTTTCTTCAATATTTTTTAATATCTATTTTGATCATCTTTATACTTACAAATATATACTCGGTTGATAAGCTGCCCCAGCCCCGGCCCCCGCTCTCACCGTTCCGACACACAGAGCAGCCGCCTCCTCGGGCTGCTTCGGTCCCGGGGCCGGGGAGCGACCGTTGGGTCCCGATGCCATTGGGGTTTCCGCCATTGCCCGGGGGGGGGCCGAGGGGGAGAGAACGGAGCGAGAGCAGCGGCGGCGAGGTACGGGTCGTCGCGAGTGCCAGAAGCCCCAGAACGCGGCCGCGGCAAGGACCCCGGCAGAGAGAGGCGTCTTCACCGCTGCCTGTCGGCGCCCGACCTGCTGGCGCCCGGCCCCGGCGCCGCCGAGCGCACAGCCCGTGTCCGCACGGCGGGAAAAGCCGCGGAAAATTGCGCCGGAGCGGCGTCGGCGCCGGGGTGTTTGTCAGGCAGTAAATCGCACGCACCCACCGCCCGGGGGTCCTTCCATTTTCCCGCCTTTTTGGCCGCCATCCTTGGGAGGTCAAGCCGGCCACGATCGGGCAGCCATCTTGTGCGTGGCGTGACGTCACTTCCGCCCTTCCTCGCCGCCATCTTTGTTGTGGCTGAAGCCACTTCCGGCTGTGCGGCCATCTTTGTTGAGGCAAGATTAAGGCCCCCGCTGCTCTCAACGCGTCTGTCTAACTTACTTGCCTGAACGAAAAACCTGCCGACGCCGACCGACTCCGAGCACTCCGCCCGATTGTCCGCCGCCTTTCCCAAGGCGAGGACGATGGCGGCGGGGCGCAGCGGCTCCGTAGCTGGGCGGCGGCCGCACCTGCGGCGGCAGGCATTGGAGTCAACGCCTCTGCCGGGGTCCTCCCGGCCGGCTCCGGAGGTGGGGGGGGGCTTGACGCGGCTCGGCTCGGCTCGGCTCTTTCCGTCCTGCTTCGGCTCGGCTCTTTCCGTCCCACTTCGGCTCGGTTCGGCCCCCTCCGCTTCGGATCGGCTCGGCCCTGCTCGGCCCCCGCTCGGCCCGGCCCCGCCCGCCTCGGCGCACAGCTGCAGTACCGCTCTGTGCCCACAAGGAGGCAGCACTGCCGCACAGCTCAGCCCGGGGCGGGCGGGGGGGCGCCCCTGCACGTGCAGAGAAGCGAGGCAAGAAACCACGTGTGCAACCCCCTTCCAAAAACTCTTCTCCGAGGAACGCCCCAAAACCCACCCCCCATCGAAACTTAGCAAGCCCTGCCTCTAACCAAATAAAAAACAAAATACCCCTTCACTTAAATGTAATTAATATTTATTTCTATCAAATTGAGCTATATTTATACACATAGATATAATGCATAATCAATATAAAAATATATGAACGTCTATCCATATATTTTTCAAATTGAATATTAATCTACTTGTCTAGTTTTAGATTACTTGGTTTTTTTTGGTTTTTATTTAAAATTACATATAGATATATCTCCCTATATTTATTCCTTTATTATAGACCTGTATATTTTCATTTCTATATTAATCATTTAAAAGCCCTGCCTCTAAGCCTCTAACCAAATCAAAAAACAATTAAACCCTTGTTTTAAATGTTTTTAATATCTATTTCTATTATACTGATTTTCTATATTTGTACGAACAGATATAATGCATAACAGATATTAAAGTACATTACCTATCTGTATATCTATCTGTATAGCTTTCATACTGATCATTAATTAACTTGTCCAGCTTTGGATTACTGGTATTTATTTCTTTTTTATGGCTCTATCTATCTATCTATCAATCTATCTATCTATCTATCTATCTATCTATCTATCTCCCTATATTTATTTCTTTATTATAGATGTGTATATTTTCATTTCTATATTATTCATTTAAATGCCATGCCTCTATCCAAATAAAAAACAAAAAGCCCCTACATTTAAATATTTGTAATATTTATTTCTATCATATTGATCTTCTTTATCTATACACATAGAAATCAGACATAACTAATATTAAAATATATTATATTAGCATCTATCCATATAGTTTTCATACTGAATATTAATCGACTTTTCTAGATTTAGATTATCTGTACTTATTTATTTTTTATGGCTCTCTCTCTCCCTGTCTCTATATCTCCCTATATCTATTTCTTTATTATAGATGTGTATATTTTCATTTCTATATTATTCACTTAAATGCCATGCCTGTAACCAAATAAAAACCAGTAATTCCCTTGATTGAAAGATTTAAAATACCTATTTCTATAATATTGATTTTCTTTATTTATACACACAAAGATATAATGCACAACAGATATTAAAATACATTACCATCTATCCGTATATTTTTCATATTGAATATTAACCAGCTTGTCTAGATATAGATAATTGGTGTTTATTTCTTTTTTATGGCTGTATCTCTTTATCTCTCTCTCTCTCTTTCTCTCTCTCTTTCTCTCTATCTATCTATCTATCTATCTATCTATCTATCTATCTATCTATCTATCTCTCTCACTACATATATTTCTTTCTTATAGATGTGTATATTTTCATTTCTATATTATTCATTTAAATGCCATGCCTTTAATTAAATAAAAAAAGAAAAGCGCCTTGTTTAAAAAAATTAATATATTTTTTCTAAAATATTGATCTTCTATATTTATACACACAGATACAATGCATAACAGATATTAAAGTACATTACAATCTATCTATATAATTTTCATACTGATCATTAATTTACTTGTCCAGATTTGTATTACTGGTATTTATTTGTTCTTTTATGGCTCGCTCTCTCTATCTATCTATCTATCTATCTCTCTGTCTATGTATCTATCTATCTATCTATCTATCTATCTATCTATCTATCTATCTACCTATCTATCTATCTATCTATCTACCTACCTATCTATCTATATATCTCCCTATCTATATATCTCCATATCTATCACCCTATATACATTTCTTTATTATAGATGTGTATATTTTGATTTCTATATTATTCATTTAAATGCCATGCCTCTATACAAATAAAAAACAAAAAGCCCCTACATTTAAATATTTGTAATATTTATTTCTATCACATTGATCTTCTTTATCTATACACATAGATATCAGACATAATTGATATTAAAATATATTATATTAGCATCTATCCATATAGTTTTCATACTGAATATTAATCGACTTTTCTAGATTTAGATTATCTGTATTTACTTCTTTTTTATGGCTCTATCTCTATATATATATATCTCCCTATATCTCTTTCTTTATTATAGATGTGTATATTTTCATTTCTATATTATTCATTTAAAGGCCATGCCTGTAACCAAATAAAAACCAGTAATTCCCTTGATTGAAAGATTTATAATATCTATTTCTATAATATTGATTTTCTTTATTTATACACACAGAGATATAATGCACAACAGATATTAAAATACATTACCATCTATCCGTATATTTTTCATATTGAATATTAACCAGCCAACGCCTCTGCCGGGGTCCTCCCGGCCGGCTCCGGAGGTGGGGGGGGGGGCCCGACGCAGCTCGGCTCGGCTCGGTTCGGCTCTTTCCGGCCCACTTCGGTTCGGCTCTTTCCGTCCCACTTCGGCTCGGCTTTTTCCGGCCTGCTGCGGCTCGGTTCGGCCCCCTCCGCTTCGGATCGGCTCGGCCCTGCTCGGCCCCCGCTCGGCCCGGCCCCGCCCGCCTCGGCGCACAGCTGCAGTACCGCTCTGTGCCCACAAGGCGGTAGCACTGCCGCACAGCTCAGCCCGGGGCGGGCGGGGGGGCGCCCCTGCACGTGCAGAGAAGCGAGGCAAGAAACCACGTGTGCAACCCCCTTCCAAAAACTCTTCTCCGAGGAACGCCCCAAAACCCACCCCCCATCGAAACTTAGCAAGCCCTGCCTTTAACCAAATAAAAAACAAAATACCCCTTCACTTAAATGTAATTAATATTTATTTCTATCATATTAATCTATATTTTTACACATAGATATAATGCATAATCAATATAAAAATATATGAACGTCTATCCATATATTTTTCATATTGAATATTAATCTACTTGTCTAGTTTTAGATTACTTGGGGGTTTTTTGGTTTTTATTTCAATTTATACATAGATATATCTCCCTATATTTATTTATTTATTATAGATGTGTATATTTTCATTTCTATATTAATCATTTAAAAGCCCTGCCTCTAAGCCTCTAACCAAATAAAAAACAATTAAACCCTTGTTTTAACTGTTTTTAATATCTATTTCTATAATATTGATCTTTTATATTTGTACACACAGATACAATGCATAACAGATATTAAAGTACATTACCATCTATCCCTATAGTTTTCATACTGATCATTAATTTACTTGTCCAGCTTTGGATTACTGGTATTTATTTCTTCTTTTATGGCTCTATCTATCTATCTATCTATCTATCTATCTATCTATCTATCTATCTATCTATATCTATCTATCTATCTATCTATCTATCTATCTATCTATCTATCTATCTCTCTCACTACATATATTTCTTTCTTATAGATGTGTATATTTTCATTTCTATATTATTCATTTAAATGCCGAGCCTTTAAAATATAAAAAAAGAAAAGCCCCTTGTTTAAAAAAATTAATATATTTTTCTAAAATATTGATCTTCTATATTTATACACACAGATACAATGCATAACAGATATTAAAGTACATTACAATCTATCTATATAATTTTCATACTGATCATTAATTTACTTGTCCAGATTTGTATTACTGGTATTTATTTGTTCTTTTATGGCTCGCTCTCTCTATCTATCTATCTATCTATCTATCTCTCTGTCTATCTATCTATCTATCTATCTATCTATCTATCTACCTATCTATCTATCTATCTATCTATCTACCTACCTATCTATCTATATATCTCCCTATCTATATATCTCCATATCTATCACCCTATATACATTTCTTTATTATAGATGTGTATATTTTGATTTCTATATTATTCATTTAAATGCCATGCCTCTATACAAATAAAAAACAAAAAGCCCCTACATTTAAATATTTGTAATATTTATTTCTATCACATTGATCTTCTTTATCTATACACATAGATATCAGACATAATTGATATTAAAATATATTATATTAGCATCTATCCATATAGTTTTCATACTGAATATTAATCGACTTTTCTAGATTTAGATTATCTGTATTTACTTTTTTTTTATGGCTCTATCTCTATATATATATATCTCCCTATATCTCTTTCTTTATTATAGATGTGTATATTTTCATTTCTATATTATTCATTTAAAGGCCATGCCTGTAACCAAATAAAAACCAGTAATTCCCTTGATTGAAAGATTTATAATATCTATTTCTATAATATTGATTTTCTTTATTTATACACACAGAGATATAATGCACAACAGATATTAAAATACATTACCATCTATCCGTATATTTTTCATATTGAATATTAACCAGCTTGTCTAGATATAGATAATTTGTGTTTATTTCTTTTTTATGGCTATATCTCACTCTCTCTTTCTCTATCTATCTATCTATCTATCTATCTATCTATCTCACTACATATATTTCTTTCTTATAGATGTGTATATTTTCATTTCTATATTATTCATTTAAATGCCATGCCTTTAATTAAATAAAAAAAGAAAAGCCCCTTGTTTAAAAAAATTAATATATTTTTTCTAAAATATTGATCTTCTATATTTATACACACAGATACAATGCATAACAGATATTAATGTACATTACAATCTATCTATATAGTTTTCATACTGATCATTAATTTACTTGTCCAGATTTGGATTACTGGTATTTAATTCTTCTTTTATGGCTCTATCTATCTATCTATCTATCTATCTATCTATCTATCTATCTATCTCCCTATCTATCTATCTCCCTATCTATCTATCTCCCGATCTATCACCCTATATACATTTCTTTATTATAGATGTGTATATTTTCATTTCTATATTATTCATTTATATGCCATGCATCTATCCAAAAAAATAACAAAAGGACCCTACATTTAAATATTTGTAATATTTATTTCTATCATATTGATCTTCTTTATCTATACACATAGATATCAGACGTAACTGATATTAAAATATATTATATTAGCATCTATCCATATAGTTTTCATACTGAATATTAATCGACTTTTCTAGATTTAGATTATCTGCATTTACTTCTTTTTTATGGCGCTCTCTCTCTCTCTATATATATATCTCCCTATACCTATTTATAATATCTATTTCTATAATATTGATTTTCTTTATTTATACACACAGAGATATAATGCACAACAGATATTAAAATACATTACCATCTATCCGTATATTTTTCATATTGAATATTAACCACCTTGTCTAGATATAGAAAATTTGTGTTTATTTCTTTTCTATGGCTATATCTCTCTTTCTCTCTCTTTCTCTCTCTATCTCTCTATCTATCTATCTATCTATCTATCTATCTATCTATCTATCTATCTATCTATCTCCCTATATTTATTTCTTTATTATAGATGTGTATATTTTCACTTCTATATTATTCATTTATATGCCATGCCCCTATCCAAATAAATAACAAAAGGACTCTACATTTAAATTTTTGTAATATTTATGTCTATCATACTGATCTTCTTTATCTATACAGAGATATCATACAGAACTGATATTAAAATATATTATATTAGCGTCTATCCATATAGTTTTCATACTGAATATTAGTCTACTTGTCTAGACTTGGATTACTTGTATTTCTTTCTTTTTTATGGCTCCCTCTCTCTATATATAGATCTACCTAGCTTTCCCTATATTTATTTTTACATGTATACATTTATATATTTCTCTTTCTAATGTTCTGCTTTTTGAAATTCGCATTTCTTTCTCTTGGAAACTCTCCCAATTCTTTCAGCTAACAGGTCAGAATGACAAAAATATAAATCCCTACTCAACCCCGAGCGCAGGACGCGCTCGTCTCTATGGACCTTAGGCCCAGAAATTTCTCTCGGTGCATTTTAATACCTCAGGGATGCACACATGTGTTTTATACACTCCCATTTTACAGGGAAGTAAGAGGTGGAAAGACAAAACCCACTTTCTTAACCCTAAGCCGTTCCTGACATAACAAAACCCTAACGACGGAGTGCACAGAGAGGGGGTTCCTTTCCAAGGGGATTTGGAGAGGTCAATTCCTGTCCCTTGCCAATACCTACCGTAAAAACCAGAACAACTCCACAGGTTTTTGGATTCTGCACCCAGCCCTCCCAGGGAATTTCCTGGCAGCTCGGGGTCCCCTCTGGGCAAGGGTACCCAGCACCAGCCCTCCCCATTCCCCGCTCACCTTGCTCCTCCAGCGCAGCGTGTCCCTCCCTCTGGCGGGGACCTCGGCGTGCCCCAAGGGACACGGGAGCCCCCCAGTCTCCACCCCGTCCCCCTCAGCCTTTGCTCTTCCCCCCCAAAGAAGGCACAGAACAACTCCAACTGCCCTGGACAGCAGCACCTGGCTTTATTGGAAGCCTTTCTAGGTCCAGACTACAGGGCTGGGGTGATGGTGCTGCCTTCTGCATGCCTTTCCTTTGTGGACACAAACCAGTGCAAAAGCAAGGTCCTGAAGCAACCGGGATCCTCCTGAGAGGGCCACTCCGTTCCAGCAGCAGTGCTGAACACACTCCCCCTCCTCTCCCAGCCCTGGCCAGCGCTACAGCAGGCAGAGGAGGGAGCTGCCTGGGGAAAATGGAATCTTGGCCCTGCTCCACCAGGTACCAACCTCTTCCTCTGCTAGACAATGTGCCTTCACACAAAAGACGAGTCCCCAAAGGATGGGCCTTGCAGGCTCTTGCCTTGGAGTGGGAGCAGCTCCACCCTGCTTTTATTCTGGTGGCAGCTTGCTTCCTCCCAAGGTAGACACTGGTGCTCCCAGGGTGAGCACTCCCGGTGGAATGGCCAGGCCTCCCAGCCCTGCAGTTTAAAAAGGAGCACAGACACACACAGAGAGAGAACCATGGACAGGTGAGAAAGAAATGCTCCGTGAGGCGAGGCTGGCTTGAACAGCTGCATCCTGGGCATTGCTTTGTTGTCTCCCATCACCCAGCTCTGCAGCCAAGAGGCCCCTGTGGTCTGTAGCACCCGCTTGGTGCACGTGGGACCGCTCGGGGAAGGCGGCCAGAGCAGGACGTGCTGGGGACCCGGGTGCAGCAGCCACGTAGAAATGCTGTGAGGTCCAGAGACACCGAGCGGTACGGCCAGCCCGGGTCACAGCCACGCTGGAAGGGGAGCGGGAGCTGAGAGTATGGGATGGGGTCATACTTTGTTCTAAGGCAGGTAAATTCCCCACCATTTTTCCTTGTTATTTTGAACTCTAACAGCATCAAACACTTTGTGCTTCTCTGCGTTTAACATACAGTTTTCCACTGAGTTGGCTGCTCATGGTTTTTCTCTGTTTCACCACAAAATCGGTTGTAAGATCTTTTGGATCAAATCCCAACATCTCCCTTTACTCGTGGATTAGGAAGGAAAATGTTGAAATATCCCGAATTTCACCCCAAAAGCCTCCCAGGATTTCCTCCCAAAATCCCCCAATTTTCACCCCAAATCCCCAAATTTCAGCGCCAAAATCCCCCAGGGTTTCACCCCAAAATCCATCCTGCGAGTCCAGAGTTTCTGGAACCAGTCCGGTGGTTCTAGACTATTCTGCTGGACCCCGCTCGGTGCTGAGGTTCCAGATCACCCAGGACAGTCCAAAACACCGGGAGAACCTCAGCAGCCTTCAGGACCCCCGGGATGGATCCAGAACCTTCTGGAAGACAATCAGCACCCTCAGGATGGATCCAGGACCTCCTGGAAGATGCCCAGGACCCTCAGGATGGATCCAGCACCATCTGGAAGGCACTCTGCAACATCGGGACACATCCTGCACCATCGGGTAGGCACGCAGCACAATCGTGACGGATCCAGCACCTTCTGGAAGGTGCTCAGCATCCTTGGGACGGATCCAGCACCCCCTGGAAGGCGCTCAGCACCCTCGGGATGGTGCTGAGCACCCTCAACACTCATCCTGCACCCTCGGGATGGTGCTGAGCACCCTTGGCATGGTGCTGAGCACCCTCAGCATGCTCAGCACCATCCCGAGGGTGCTGAGCACCATCCCGAGGGTGCAGGATGAGTGTTGAGGGTGCTCAGCACCATCTCGAGGGTGCAGGATGAGTCCCGCGGTTGCAGGATAAGTCCTGAGCGTGCTCAGCACCATACCGTGGGTGCTCAGCGCCGTCTCGAGGGTGCTCAGCACCATCCCGAGGATGCAGGATGAGTACCGAGGGTGCTCAGCACGCTCGGGACTCATCCTGTACCTTCTGGAAGGCGCTCAGCACCCTCGGGACCTTTGATCCTGTTCCCTTTGATCCCATTACCTTTTTTCCCAATTTCCGTTTCTCCCATAATTCCCTTTTTTTTCTTTATTCCTGGTTTGTTGTTTTCTTTCCCGTTTTTTTTTTTCTCCCGATTTCCAGTGTTTTTTTCTTTATTCCCGTTTTTTCCCCCAGTTCCCGATTTTCCCCCAATTCCCGTTTATTTATTGTGCCGGTGTTAGCAGCGGGGCAGAGACAGGCGGGGGCCGTGTGCCGGCGTCGGGCGGCTGCGGTGGTGGACGCGGGGACGTGAAGACGCACGGCGGGGACCGGACAGCGGCTGGGCCGGGCGGTGGCAGAGGCGACGCGGCTGTCAGCAGTTGTAGAGCCGGGGCCCCGTGCCCGTCCTTGCTCTCCCCCCCGCGGCTTGAGAGGCCGGTACGGAGGGCGGTGGAAAAGCTGCGGCTGCGAGCGGGCACGGGGCAGCCGCGCGCGGCGGCAGGAACATCGGCGATAGAACCTGTGACTGCGCATGCGTGGATGACGTCAGCGCCGCAGGGCAGCATGGGGGAGTGGTGTGGGACGGCGCGACTTCCGAATGGGCCCCGGCGGCACCGCTGAGAGCGGCGTCGCTGAACGGCGGCGGCGGCGGCGGGAACGGCGACTGCACGGCTGCCGGGAAAGCGGAGCCCGCGGGGCGCCATAGGCGGCGCGGGCGGCACGGAGCGGCTGTAGGGGAGCGGAGCGTGCCGGAACTAGGGTAGGAGTAACGAGGGCCGCGCGGTCGAGGGGCGGGGGCGCGCCGCTCTAAGCGGGCGGGAAGGGACGGACGCCTGTGGGGACAGAGGGAACGGGGGCCGTGAGGGCAGAGCCGGGGGCGGGCAGGGCGGGGATTGCGACACCGGTGACGAGGCTGGGGGGGGTGTGGAACACGGAGCGGGGAGCTCGCCGGTTGCCACGTCGGAGACGGGAGAGGGATGAGGATGGGGAAGGGGAGGGGGCGCCGCGGGATCCGCCGTGGGGTTTGGGGACAAAGGAACAGAGTTGGTCAGTTCTGCAGATGTGATCTGAATTTCAGAGCTGCCTTTCGTGCCTGCTGACTGTGCGAGTGTGCTGCCTCTCCCTGATGAATTAATCTTGATCTGTGGTGTCATAAAATACGCTCTTCTGATTTTATTATATTCATCTAAGGTTGTATTTCTTCTTAACTTTAGATTTCTCGTTAACGTGAGATGAAAGCGGAAATATCTGCTCTGTGTTTTCAAGATGCAGACGGTCCCTGTACAGCTCAGTTTGGGTGTGTGGTTTGCCTCATCTTCTCACAAAAACATGTTGAAAGGGCAGGAATAGTGAATGAGTTATAATAAGCAAACTACTCTCTGCTGTGAGAGTAAATTAAAAACTTGCAGTATCTTTGTCTAAATTGCAAACTAACCAGCGAATCTTGTACTTGGGAGACTTGAATTAAGGGCTTTATTCCTCCTGTTATTTAAAATCTGATGATGATTCTGATTTCTCTGCTTTTTCATGTCTGTGAGGGACCAATAAGGCTACCGAGTCACAGACTGAGAAGTAGCTGTAATGATTCAAATGACCTAAACCTAAGGAGAGAATACTGAAGTGTTCAAAAGAGAACCCAAACCTTTCCAGCTGATGAGCTCTGAGGAAATATTAGCTGATCGTTCCATTGTGGCTCATTTATTTAAATCAGATCCTGGTGTCTTCTGTAGTGTGGCCAGCACTTGTCAGCAGCCATTTAGTGTGATATATTGGTGGCAAACTTCTTGTCAGGATGCTGGTTGACAGCAGCAGTAAAAACTGTTGAACGTAGCAAAGAGATTTAAAAATGCTCAAGTGTTTTTTAAAATGCTTGTCAGGTACCTTTCTGTGGCTGTGTCACACCTAATGGGCTGTAAAGATGTCACTATAAATCAGTGCTGAAAATGGGACTGGGTACTAAATGCAGGGGTATAAGGAAGGGCAGAGAGAAGAGATCCTTGGAAGGCATTTTGGAAAACTGCTGTGAGGCCAGGAGGCCTTCGGTTCATCCCCAGCGATGCCACGGTTGGCTTAGTCCTGCCCAGCAGCGACAATCCAAGTGTTACATGGACAGTTTTTCTCCCAGCTTCTCTGCCCCAGGAGGCCCACTCCCAACAGGAGGAGATGAAAAGAAGCCTGGACTTCTTTTTGAGAAGGAAATTTTAGGAGGCTCTGTGCCAGCTAAATCCCTGGCTCAGCTGAGGGTTCACGGGGCAGCCTGCCTTGGATCAGAACCAGCCAAAACCGAGTCCTCATGCCTAAATATGTCCTGCTTCCCGTAGTTTTTCCCTGCCTTGCTCTTTCTGCTGCACATTTCCTCCCTGTTGTTCGTTTTCCAGGGACAAGAATTAGTTCCTTCAGCCAGGCAGACTTGGCCTCTGGCAGCATCCAGTACATCCACACCAGTGAGGAGGAAAAGCACACGGATGCCTTCACCTTTTCTGTGTCTGATGGGACAAACGAGGTCAGTCCCAGCCTGACTTTTGCCTGAGTGGGCAGATGTGGCTGTTCCTCCTTCTCCTGCTGTGGGATTTCCCACATCGCTCAGGTCAGGGAGGGAGGAAGGCCTGTGCAGGGAACAGGGAGCCACCTGCCCTGTGGGCTCACCAAGAGCTGGGTGCCTGGTTTTCAGCTGCTTGCCAACTGTTGCTGGAGCTCAGCTTTGATCCAGTGCACTGACAGCGTAGTGACGACAGCCAGCCCCTGGAGAAATGCCTTTTTCCTGCTTTCTGAAAGAGAAGAAGTCTAGCTGCACATAGAGGGAGAGGGGCAAAACTGAGTGAGAGAGGGAGGGAAAGTGGATGTCCGTAAATATCACAGAAAGAGGGAGAATTAATGAGTGGGGAGGGATAAAGAAGTGATCTGGGCTTAGCAGCTCAGACAAGGCTGAAATGAAGAGACCCAAACTGGGGATCGCTGTGCTCTTGCGGTGAAGTCACACTCTTGGAAGGCTGAATTCGGCAAGGGAAGCTTTTCTTCCTGTCCCAGGTGAGCCAGACATTTGACATCACCATAAACCCCGTGGATGACTCCTTGCCCATCGTGCAAATCTTTGGGATGACAGTTCAGGAAGGGGTGAGAAAAACCATCACGGAGTTTGAGCTCAAAGCGACAGATGCTGACACAGAGGTAAGGCAGGACCACCCCCAGCCTCCTTGCTCCCCTCTTGTGCTGCACATCTGGGCTTGTGTTTAAAGACTTAATGCTGAATTTATGCTCAGCATGGATGGAAATGGCACTTCCTCTTCTTCCTGGGTCTGGCCAGAGGCTGAGCTGTCGAACACTGGCTCTATCTCACTGCTGTTTCCCCTGCAGCGAGAGATCTGGCTGCCTGAGCCAAAATCCTGCCCCCAAGGTTTTTGCCCTGGCAGAAGTGGCAAGGGACACACTGCCCGGAATGGCTGCAGGACTGGGGGCTGCTCTTGTGTTCGTGGAGCAGGCACAGGGGTGGGTGGGAGCTGTCTCAGACCAGCTGAAGCAGGAATTCGGTGGGATGTGCCTTGTTTTATAGGGAGACACCTACAAAACAAAATCCCTTGGGAGAGGGACAAGGACAGGGCGGGGCTCAGGGGGAACCAGGAATGTTCTGTGCTAACCCTTGTGTTGGGAACACCAACGCAGGGGAGCTGCCTGGCCAGAATCCCTGTCCGGGCCTCCTGAGCTGGAAGGGCAGTGTCCTGAGGTCGTGTCCCCAGCTTTGCCCCTCCATGTCCGGGCACAGGTGGAGTCCCTGACGTTCGGGGCGGTGCAGCCGCCCCGGCACGGGCTGATGGAGCGCAGCGGCCGCGGGCAGCGTCCTCTGCAGGCCACCACCTTCACCAGGGATGACATCACATCTACCAGAAGCGCGGCAGCTGCAGGCACGGCGGCGGCAGCGCGCTCAGGGACCGCTTCACCCTCACCGTCTCCGACGGCACCAGCCCCCTCTTCGTGGTGCAGGAGGGAGGGAAGAAGGTCAGGGAGGAGAAGGGATGGGAGGGGGCCTTGGGAGCTCACAGGGAGGTGCCTCCTCTCGGGGCAGGGGGGACTGAGATGCTGACTGAACGTTCTCGGTCACGTCTTTGCTTCTTCCCCTCCCTGCAAACTCTGCCCTTGGTGCCAGCAGAGCCGAAGGGAGCCGAGCTGGTGACGTGGTGGCTGAGGCTCTGACTCGCACAGTAACCCCCGTGTCTCTGAACTGGTGTCAGGTGGTGACGGCAGCACCGCAGCGCTTCCAGGTGGACATCCTCCCTGTGGATGACGGGACACCCAGGGTGGTCACCAACCTGGGCCTGCAGTGACTGGAGTACACGGATGGCAAGGTAACAGCTGCCTGGCCTCAGCTTGGGCTGCTTCTCAGGCTGCTCCAGGAGAAGGGGCTTCGCAGGAGAGCATCCTCATCCTTCAGCACTTTGATTTTTGGGATGGAGAATACCCTCCCCAGGGTACATTTTTAGCTTTGCTGACGGTGGAGATGTCTTGATGATGTGCGGCAGAGATAGATGGCTTTCCAAGGATACGGTGCAGGAGTTTCTTGCTGTGAAACAAATGCCTTTGTTGTGCTGAAATCCAAACAAAACCCCATAAAACTCTCAGCTTGTTTCTGAGGAGCCAGCACTAACTGTAAAGCAACACTTTGGTTCTTCCCAGAAAAAAATGAGTGGAAAACGCTGTAGTAAGAAATTGCATTAAGAAATGGCTATCTCAGCTCAAACTCCTCACTTCAGGAAAAGCACTCCTGCTCCTCGAGCAGCTCAATTTTCTCTCTTTCTCCTGCTGTCAAAAACATTCTGCTTTTGAAGAGAAAGCAAAATGTGGTAGAACTGAATCAGATCCACCTGAGGGCATTTGAAAAGTGCTCTCCTGGAGGCTCTCCAAGGCTGTGCGAACTGTCTTGAGTGAGTCCTTCAATCTGAGGCTGTTTGCAGATGTTTTATTGCCAAGCAGGGCCTCACCTGAGCGTCAGCACAGCTCGTGGAACAGAACTTTCTAAGTTAAACCCAAAGATTTGTCCTAGCTTTTAGCCCCAGCTAAATAAGGCTGGGCAGCTGCTTTGGAATTTGCTTTTCTTTGAGCCACATCTGTCTTCTTAATTAAACTAAACCTGGCTTAATTAAACCAGATGCGAGGCAAAATTTGAATCTTTGTTGTGTTGTCAAACACGTTGTGGGATATCTCAGTTCAAGGCCGCTCTGTGCTTTCACATCCCTAGATTTTCCCTTTGTCTGTTTTAACAGAGGGATGGTCGGGCTTTTTGTGTGAACAGTCAATCAGACTTGCACTGCTGGAGCTTCAGTTTGACTCCCTTGGTTTTGGCTTTAATCCAGGCCACCAATCTCATCACTAAGAAGGAATTACTGATGACAGATCCTGACACAGATGACGAACAGCTGATCTATGAGATAACAGCCGGTCCCAGAAATGGCCACGTGGAGAACAAGCTGAAGCCGGGCACAGCTGTGACCACCTTTACACAGGGTATGGAGCTGGGCTGTGTCCTGCTGCTTTTTTCCATCACTTGATTCAGTTTGTTAAAATAAGGGAAAAATAGGTGTGAGGGGAGAAGACAAGGGGCAGATCTCCAAAGTGTGTTGACAGTAAGCATTGAACTTGGCTGTCAGTTGCAGAAATCCTGTAATTTCTTGGAGACACCAACCTGTGTCCTGCAGCTCGTCCCAGGTTCTCCAGGCTTGTTAGAGCTGGAGCTGTGACTTGGGGCAGTGAAGAGGGGTTATAGATCTTGCAGGAGGTGTTCATCACAGTGGTGTGGCTAGCTGTGCAGAGCCAGCAAAATGTGGGGAGAGTTCACTCTTGCGGGGCTGAGGGAAGGGGAGGTGAGGGGGTAACTGCTCCCTGTGATCCTCGCTCCATGTGGCCGTGCAGACCCACACTGCTCATCTCCAAAGCTGCCTTGGGATTTCTGTCCCAACTCCTTGGACGTTCCCTCCCGGCAGAGGATGTGAACCAGGGCCTCATTCGGTACGTGGCGCACGAGGAGATGGTCCAGGAGACCGCGGACAGCTTTCAGTTCCTAGTGAAGGACAGCAAACTCAACGTGGTCAGCGGCAACGTCTTCCACGTCCAGCGATCCCTTCTCAGCTTTACTCACGGCAGGTAAGTGGCACGAGGGGCACTTGGCTGGGGGCTGGGCTCTTAGCTGAGCTCCCTGCAGCATGGGAAGGCAATTCTGTCAGTGAGGAGAGGGGCCTAAAGCGTGGAGCAGCTGCCCCGCGCCCAAGTCCCCGGTTGTTATTGTTCCTCGGATCTCCCAGGGAGGCCACGCTCACCCCCGCAGCCCCGCACGGGGTTTGCTCCCCAGCCCGTTACCTGTGTGTGCTCGATCCCTTTTTCCAGCTACGAGGTCAGGGAGAGCGCCGGCTCCGTCAGCGTCGCCGTGAGGCGGGTGGGGAACCTCAACCGGTACAGCATTGTCCTGTGCCGCACCGAGCAGGGAACGGCCACCGCTGGAGCCGCATCACGGCCCGGGGAGCAGGACTACGTGGAGTATGCGGGGCAGGTGGGTGGGCCCGACCACACCTGCCTCACACAGAGCCTGGAGGAAAGAACAGACAAAAAGTGCTAAAAACACCGAGGAGGGTGTGTTTTATTCCTAAAGTCACGCGAGTTATTTGCTGTCAGAAGAGGGAACGCCTCAGAGCAGGGTGAGACGGGAAGGACGGGAAGCTCCAGAGCCCGGTCCAAGGACAGCAGCCGGATTTCTGCCTTCCAGGTGCAGTTCGAGGAGCGGGAGGACACCAAGGCCTGCCACCGTCACCATCAACGACGACGACGTGTTCGAGGGCACGGAGAGCTTTTCCGTAGAGCTCAGCATGCCGGCCTACGCCCTGCTGGGGAACGTCACCCGGGCCACCGTCACCGTCGCGGACCCCGAGGACGAGCCCACGCTGCAGTTTGACGGGAACGCCTTCCACGTCAGCGAGAGCGCCGGCTTGCTCTCGGCTCCCGTGCAAAGGAAAGGTGGGTCGGGCTGGGCAGGACATGCTGAGCCCCATGGGAGGGCCATGGGGGAACCCTCGTGACAGAGAGCGAGCCCTTGGGCTGTGCCTGCTTGTGGTTTTGGGGTCTTCTCCGATGTTATGTGGCACGACTGTGAAACGTCAAGCTACACGCAGTGTGTTTGTTCCTGTCTCTGCTGTTAAAGCTTCTTGGGTTTGGATTTGTTTCAGCTCCCAGCAGGAGCAAACCCTTGTATTTGTTTGCTGCTTCTCTGTGACCTAGACAGTGTTTTATGTGGACCCTGTCACTGGGCTGCATGTTAATAGGCAAGTGCCACCGGTTTTCTGAGTGTGGATTTAGGAGCATGCCTGGAAGTCATGTCTAAGCCAGCTGCCATGCAAGTTCAGGAGCAGGGACGGTGTTCTTTTTCATTCCTCGCCCTCTTTTCCGAATGCTGCTTTATTTTTTAAGTGACCAGTATCTCCAGCAAACAGATTAAAAGTATTTCCACAGATCTATGGAGTTTCCCTGTTGCTTCCTAGGGGATGCCAGCAGCACCGTGTCTGCATCTGCTACACCGTCCCCCAATCGGCCAAGGGCAGCAGCCTTCACGTGCTGGAATCCGGCTCCGACTTCAAGTCCCGGGGGCTGTCGGATGAGAGCCGCCTCATTTTGGGGCCAGGTGTCACCCTGGTGACCTGTGATGTCACTCTGATCGACGACAGCGAATATGAAGAGGAAGAGGAGTTTGAGGTGGTGCTGGCCGACACCTCGAACAGCGCCCGCATCGGCAGCCGGGCTTCAGCCAACGCGGTCATCGCCGGTCCCAACGACGCCTCCACGCTGTTCCTGGGGAATGCCACCTTTACTGTCAGCGAGGCTGCAGGTGAGGAGCAGGTGGTCGTGTTGGGATGCTCACTGTAGAAGCTTTCACCACCAGGAGGTGCCAGAAGGAGCGATTCGGGGCACAGCAGAACTTCAGAGATGTGCGGATGGGCTCTGGTTCCCTGTGTGCCCAGGGGGAGCCTGGGGGCAGGAGCAGTGCTGCAGGGCAAGGCAGGGGTTTGTGGAACGTGGCTGCTCTCTCAGTTTGTGCTCTCTCAGTTTGTTCTCTCTCATGTGCACGTGCTGCTGCAGGACACATTGAGATCCCAGTGCTCCGGCAGGGACCCGACCTCTCCACGCCCACGTCGGTGTGGTGTGCCACTCGGACGTCAGACCCGCCCTCGGCCAGCCCGGGAGTTGATTATGTCCCCAGCTCCAGAAAAATAGAGTTCAGGCCAGGCAAGACAGAAGAGGTGAGGAGCCACTTGGATTCCTGCTGGGTCTGCTTTGCCTGGTGACACTTGTCTTGTGTTTCTGTGCATATCTAGCATTTGTTTTGAATATCCTCGCTGGGCCACTTGAGAACTGTTAATGAGTCTGCTAAGCACAGACTCCCATCCCATCAGCACTCCAGCCAGGAGAGATTTGGCCGTGCCACCTCTTCCATGATAAGGATGGCTGCCCTGTTCTCTGAAATGATAAGCTGGATTCACGTAGAACGTTCTTTGCATTGATTAATGGATTCAGAAAACCCAGTGACATAATGGCTTTACACTAGACTGCCAGATGTGAGTGCTGAGAGGGATGAAAGCTTTATACGTCTAACAGCAGGAATTCCACTTTCCTCCCAGTTCTGCCCCCTGACAATCCTGGACGATGCTCAGTACCCAGTGATAGAAGGGCTGGAGACATTTGTTGTTTACCTCAGCTCCCCCTACGGAGCCGAGCTGGCAAAGCCGTTCCAGGCTGTCGTGGCCATTAACGACATTTTCCAAGACGGTAAGTTACCCCTGGCAGCTCTATCTGCTCTGTTCTGGCCCCTTGGCTCCCTGAGGATCCTCAGCTCTGCTGGGCTCTGTTTCTGCCCCTCTGCAGTGCCCAGCATGCAGTTCACCAAGGACACCTACACGGCCAAGGAGAAGGAAGGGACCCTGCACATCCCCATCTTCCGCACGGGGGACCTGAGCTACGAGTCCTCCGTCAGGTGCTACACGCGGAGCCAGACGGCGCAGGTCACGGAGGACTTCGCGGAGAGGAGGGATGCAGAGGAGTCTCGCGTCACCTTCTTCAAAGGGGAGAAGGTGAGCTGGACCTGCCTCGTGGGGGAGCGAAGAACCGGTGCTGGGAGAGAGGTTCACGTCTCCTCCTCGGCTCTCTGTCGTCAGAGGGAGCTGGCAGAGTTGTCCAGGCTGGTTTCAGGTGGCACAGATTCTTGTCCTAGCAGCGTGAGCCACTCTGAAGGGGCTGTGCGTTTCATGCTGAAACTGGTTACGTTATGAAATGTAAATGTGATGCATCAGGAGGACTCAGGGTTGTTCTACAGAGAGCTGTGGGATTGTGGAAAGAGATGTCTTTGCTGATGTGTCTCCTCCTGTAACAGGCTGTGCTTTGTCCACACTGAAGTAGCAGCCCTAAAAATAGAAGGGTTTCTTCCAGGATGGACAGCAACCCTGGATAGTGAGGCACAGCCTGGCCTTTACGGGGCTTTATCAGATGTATCAGTGTGCGCTGCTTTCTCCTCTTCACTTGGCTGTAGGTGAAGAACTGCAGCGTCCACATCAGTGATGACTCTGCCTTCGAACCAGAAGAGCAGTTCCAGGTCTATCTGAGTAGCCCCCTTGGAAACCATTGGAGCGGAGCTCGGGTTGGGAAGATGGACGTGGCAACCGTAACTGTCACCAATGAGGAAGATGGTGAGTGAGGCTGCTCTGCAAGGATGTCCTGCTGCTTCCCAGGGAGTCGGCACAGTCCCAGGGCTGCAGTGAATGCCTTCGGTGCCGTGGTCACAGCCCTGTGCTGGGCTGAAGGGAGGGCTTGGCTAAGAGAGCTCAGACGCACCACCTCTCCTGTTTCCATTGCTGGAAGTTGCTGTGCTTCCCCTGGGAGATGTTCCTCTCCCTCCACAGCATCACAGCCTGGAGAGATCTGTGGGGGGAGAAGAGGGATGCCAGGGATGGGAGAATCATTTGCCATCCTCTGTAACCCAATGCCCTCGTTAAGTTCTGCCCTAAGTCACACCCAAGCCTTTTTGGCCCCTGCTTTGAGGAGCCCCTCGCTCCGAAGGCGTGTAGACGAGTCTGAAAGGAGCTGAGCTGAGCCAGTCAGGGGTGCAAACCCGGAGCTTTTCCCCTCCCTGCTGTGCCTGCAGCCCCCAGCATCGAGTTCGAAGAGGCCGCGTACCAGGTGCCGGGAGCCGCCGGGCCCGGAGGGAGTGGCTGTGCTGAACATCCCGGTGATCCGCAGAGGTGACCAGAACAGAACGTCCAAGGTGCGCTGCAGCGCCCGCGACGGCTCGGCACAGGCCGGCGTGGATTACTACCCCAAGAGTTGGATGCTCAAGTTCAGCCCAGGTGAAGGGGCCTGGCGGGGAGGGTCTGAGGTGGGGATGCGACCAGGGACGTTTTGTGCGCGCCAGGGACTTCCAGGAGGTTTGGGAAAAGCCACTGGAAAAGCATGAAGTTTGCTGTAATGTTGTTACTCAAAATTAGCTGATGTGTTTAAAGGAAGGCTGATCAGAGCAGAGGAGGAAGCGCTGGCACTTGGCAGAGTCAAGTCCTCCTGAAGGAACATAGGCCTGTGAACACCTCAGACCACGTTGCTGGACCAAGAAGCCCTCACCAAATGGCTCTGCACACTGGTGTGAGGAAGACGAGGGATGGGAATGTGCTTTGCATCCCAGATTTTTCCTTCAGGCAGCTACTACAAGACAGTCGCTATTAATCCTCAGATGGCATCTGCTAGTAAATCTATCACCGGATCGATTGGATCAGTTGTCATAGCTGGAGTTTTATGTTTATAGTGGGCTCCTCTGGGTAAATTATTAGCAGCAATGAGTGGAAATAAAATTTATAATGCGTATTTTATCCTAATGTCTCCGTGGTCACAGCTGGGAGCAGGGTCCGGATGAGAACTTCAGAGCAGTCTCTGGTGATGAATCCACTTCTCTCTGTTTTTCTTGTACTCGCTCCCTCAGGCGTGGCCCACATCATGTTTAAGGTGGAGATCATGTCCAACGAAGACCGGGAGTGGCACGAGTCCTTTTCTCTGGTGCTGGGCCCAGATGATCCTGTGGAAGCAGTTCTAGGAGACAGCAGCACTGCCACAGTGACTATTTTGGATCAGGAGGCAGCGGGGAGCCCGATTCTCCCAGCACCTCCCGTGGTGAGTGGATGTGAGTTGGTGCCCTTCAAGCACAGAGTGGAAACCGCAGTGGGATTTGGGAAATAGAAAGTGGGGCTGCCGTGGCAACGTGGGAGGCGTGGATGGCTTTTTCCACCCTTTCCCTCGGCTCCAGCTGAGTGCTGCCCTCTGGTTTCCCACAGGTGGTCACCGTGGCTGGTCACTACGACCGCGTGGAAGAAGTGACCAAGGAGGGTGCGAAGAAATCCCCCTCCCCAGGCTACCCCCTCGTCTGTGTCACTCCCTGTGACCTTCACGTCCCCAAGTACGCCCTGATGAAGGAGCGCTGCGGCGAGGCCGGGATCAACCAGTCTTCCATACAGTTCAGCTGGGAAGTGGCCGCCCCCACGGACGGGAACGGAAGCCCGCTGGCCTTTCGAGACCATCACGGACAACACGCCCTTCACCAGCGTCAACCACAGGGTACGCGGGCGGGGAGGCACCGGTGGGGCTGCGGAGATTCTGGCCTAAAAATCTCATTGGATTTGGGACTAGCTGGGAGGCCTGGGTGCTTTTCATTTATTTCATTTATTTTCCATTTCATTCATTTTCCATTTATTTTATTCTCTAAATCTTCAGAGTGCCAGGAAAATACTGGTTTCTTTTAATGTAGGGCCGTACTGGAAATACAAAACGTTCTCAGCTGGGCTCCCTTTTATAAGTTTGACTGTGTTCTCGGCCAATAGAAATGAGCAGAGGCGGCTCAGGCCATGCTCCACAACATGGGATATTTTGGCTCATTCCCTAATTAAGAGACCAGAAGCCAAAAATGTTCCTCTAGAAACGAGTGGCTTTCCCTGTTTGGGGTGTCTCACTGTCCTCTCCTGGCTGCGTTATCCACGTGCAGCCCACTCCATCTCCCCCAGGCTCTCCCATTAAATTGCTTGGACCAGCATCATCTCTCTTAATTCCTGCCAGCCTGGAACTAGTTCATGAAGTTTCCTTTTATAGCTCCAATTGTTTGCACAAACCCAGAGGAGCCGCCTGGCCGGAGAAACTGCCCAGTGGAGCATGTGGAGCCTGGCCCCAGCCAGGCTGGAACATCTCCCCGAATTCTCCAGGGCCTGCAAAGTACAGCTGCACTCTGCAGATAATAAATGGAGAGCTCTGGGAGGCCTGAGCAAGCAGAATTGCTCATTTTTAATTCACAGCCTTGGAAATCAGGGGGGTTTTGAGGTGAAATTGTGCCCAGAGTTCCTTTGTCCCATGGTCCCAGGGAGCCTTAGCACTGCCCCCGCATTACAACGCCGGTTTGTCTGAGGTACCTGCACGTAAAGAACGTCCAGAGTCACCTCTGACTTCACTGCAAGGCGCATAACCCCCTTTCTGGGGTTTTATTGCCAGGCAAGGGACTCTGCTCAGTCCTTCCTGACAGTCCACGTCCCTCTCTACGTGTCCTACATCTGTGTGACGGCACCGAGGGGCTGGGCTTCCCCGGAGCACCGCAGCGAGATGGAGTTCTCCTTCTTCTACGACACCGTTCTCTGGAGGACAGGTGAGCCTGAGGCGCTCCAAGGGCTATGGAAGAAGTGGTTCCTTCATGTTTTCCCCTTAGCTCCTGCACTGCCCCCAGAGTCCTGAGGGAGCGGGGAACTCGGAATATTGCCTTCCTCTGTGCTTGCGGGGGGCTTAGGCAGCCGGTGGCTGACGGAGGGAGCGTGCAGCTGGCTCACTGGAGGCTGATCCCAGCTGAACCCTGCCTTGTGGAGGTGTCCCAAGCACTTCTGGGGCTGGCAGAGCCCAGCAGAGGAGAGCGAGGGTGCTGTGTGGGCTCCCAGTGGCGCTTGCTGTCCTTGCAGGGATCCAGACGGACAGCGCGCTCTCGGCCTGCCTGCAGATAATCCCCATCTACATCCGCGAGGACAGCCGGCCGGTCATCGAGTTCAAGACGCAGGCCAAGTTCAGAGGTGAGGGCAGCGATCCTGGCAGGGACACAGAGCAGGGTCACACAGAGCTCTGCTCTGACGGCACAGGCAGCGGAACGAGTCCCCGTCCCCGCCGGGAGCCCCTCTGCCCCTGCGAGGTGGGGCCTCTCCGCGCTCTGCCTCCCGTCACCTCCTTGTCCTCCCCCAGGGCTGTTTGTCATGGAGCACCACAGCCTGCCAGGTGTCAGGTCCTCTTTGGTAACTCCAGAGCACCTGGGAGGCATCGAATTTGCCCTGCAGCTGCTGTGGAGCGCTCAGACTTTTGATTCTCCCTACCAGCTCTGGAGAGCAACCAGCTCCTACAACAGGTGAGGGCTGGGGGTGCAGTCCCCTCCAGCAGCTTCCCCCACAGCAGCACGTTCTCCCTGGCACCCCTCCAGCAGCCACGCCAGCAATAGCACGGAATGCTCAGGAGCTTGGTCAGAGCTGGAGCACCGTTGTACTGCGAGAAAAATCAGCTCAGCCTCTTGGAAAGGAATGTTTCCAGCAGTGCGGCCTGTGGATAGACTGATCCCAGAGTCACACTTGTCCCTCGGGGACTGCTGGATGACATTGCTGGGGCAAGGGAGAGGTGCTGCCCTGGGTGAAGGGCTTTGAGCTGTGCTTGGTGGCTGCAGGGTCTTCTGTCTGTTCCCAGGAAGGATTACTCTGGAGGATACACCATCTTCCTGATGCCCTGCACGGTGCAGCTCACGCCGCCGTGGGCAGAGCCTGGAGCCAAGCCCCTGCCCTGCCCTGCCCGGCTCACGCTCCCGAGCGGTAAGAGGGCAGGAGGGCAGGCTCGGCCCCTTTGGGGTGCACACCCGTCCAAACCTCATCTCCCCTTTGTTTCCTTCCTTGTCCCAGTTGCAGGTTTTTGATCCCGATCGCCTTCCGGCAGACAAACCGCCCACTTCCAGTTGTTTACTCCCTGAACACGGAGTTTCAGCTCTGTAACAACGAGAAGGTTTTTCTAATGGACCCCACCAAATCGGAAAGGTCTCTGGCAGAAATGGATTACAAGGGGGCTTTATCCAAGGGTAGGATTTACCTCTCCTCTTCTGCCTGTGCCCAGCATTTCTGCTTTCACAGCTTCCATTCCCTGGAGAGGAAAGGGCAGAACCCACGTGTAGCTTTGCCTCTTCTACAGCAGTAATTGACATCTTACAGCCCTGTGAAAGAACAGCGTGCTCTGGCACCGCGTTTTGTCACTCCCACACACCGAGCCCTTCCCAAACAACCCCAACCCTTCTGAACACGGACACTTGGCTCTGGCAGCGTTTTCCTGCTTGGGAAATTTCACCTGCCCCTCTTTGTCCCGACCTCCCCCCGGGCAGATCCTGTACCGGCGCGTGCTCTGGCCCCCCGAACAAAACCTCAACGCCGCTTACAAGCTGCAGCTGGAGAAGGTCTACCTGTGCACAGGCAGGGCTGGCCACGTGCCCCTCTTCGACCCCACGGGCACCGTCTACAACCAGGGGCCCCAGTACGGCTGCATCCAGCCCCACAAGTACCTGAAGCACCGATTCCTCCTCCTGGTGAGTGCTCTGCTCCTGCTTCTTCCCGTTTGGGATTTGCTCTGGCAACCGGCAGGCGGTGGCTGCAAAGGGATGAGGAAGGGAGCCCGTGGGGGATGTTTTGTGCTGCTGCTGCTGCTGCTGCCAGCTGTGAACACCAGATCAGTTTTCCCCCACCCTTTGAGTGTGTTCCTCAATCGGTGCCCACGTGTACGTGTGGAGATGGGGCATTCGGACTAGATCCCTGACACAGGTGTTTGGTGGGGCTCTGGCTTCCAGCCTCCCTTGGGAAAGCAGACAGCATCCCTCACCACACTTCTCTGACTTTCCAGCACCGAAACCAGACAGAAGTGACGGGTAAGTATTTCCACGCTGTGCCTTTTGACTCTGCCCACTTTGCTTCCCAGCTGTCCGAGTTCCACTCGGTGAGCAGCATGCCCGGAGTTGATGGATTTACTCTCAAGGTGGATGCTCTCTACCAGGTATGGAGTACCCAGTGCTTTTGGTAGCCCAAAATGGACTCCTCTGTCCAGGACCTCCCGAACACTTGGTGAATTGTAGACTCTGGGCCTTCACACTTCACCTCTGATACAAGAAATGAAGATGAGGATGTTAGTCCCGTAATTTCATTTTTTTTTCCCCTGAGGCACTCATGAGAAAGCTCTTTAAAAACACTTTATTCGTGTTCCTGAAGGAATTAATGCCATTGCAAAGGCAGGACACCTCGCTGGGTGGTGCGTGCTCCCGAGGAGCTCCCCTTGAACAGCGAGGTGGAGCTGCCCCGGGGCGCCCCGAAGGCGGCGGGCGGCCGCTGCTGCACCGTCAGGAACCTTCATCCACCGAGGGACAGCGGCGGCCTCTGCCAGGGCCAGGGCAGGGAAGTGAAGCAGGTGCACTTGCAAGTCATACGGGTATTTTTTTAGTCTGGTGAGGAGGGGCAGCTGTCAATTCCCCCTGCTCCCGTCTTAGCGACTGCACCGCCGCCCTTCCTCCGTGCTGCTCCAGCTCTCCCGGGCTTAACTGGGCAGGGTGGCGAAGGCATCTGCCACCCCCGTGAGCCAGCCGAGGAGCAGCCGGGTTCCTCGTTGGCCTCCGGAAGAGAGTAAAGCTAAAATACAAAACCCGCTGTGATCGGGGTGTCCCTTCTTGCGCCGCCCCGCCGGTCTCCCTCATTCCCCTGGGGCGCGGCGGGCCGGAGCCCCACGGAGCTGCTGCGCCGGGGAAGGGAAGGAGGGAGACGCGGGCGCCCAGCTCGGCTCGGGCCCCGCCGCGGCCTCGGGGCCGGCGGAGCGGGGGGCCCGGGCCGGGAGCGCTCCGGGGCTGCGGGACCGGCCGGGCCCAGGCGGGGGCGCCGCGTCCGAACCGGGACCCGCAGCGCTCCCGCAGCCGGCGCCGCCCTCCCGCCGCGAGGCCGAGCCCGGGACCGAGCCCGATCCGCCCCACGGGGGAGAGGCGGCACCGCCCGGGACCGCAGGGCGGACACCCGCAGGACCCGAACCCCCGCATCCCGGCTCCGGCTGTGGGCTCCGTCACCCGCTTTCGGTCAGCCCCGTCCCGGCATCGCGGCAGGAGGGGGGAGTCGAGTCCCGGCGAGGGAGTGCCCAGTCCCCCCGGCCTTGTCTCAACCCCAATCCGGCCGTGCTCCGCCGCCCCCGAGACCCGCCACCCGGGGCCGGCCGGGGGAGAGGCGGCACCGCTCCGCCGGCGGACACCGGCAGGACTCTGCCCCGCGGCAGACCCCGTCCCGAGCCGCGGCCCCGCCGCAGCGCGCAGGGCTCGGAGCGGAGCCCGCCGGGAGCAGCCCCCGGGCCGGGGCTCGCCCGGCGCCGAGCGAGAGTCCCGGGCCGGCGGCACGGGGGGCGGGGCCGCATGAGGAGCGGGGCCACGGGGCACAGCCCGAGCGCGCCTGGGAACTGCCGAGGGGTCCCGGGCGGCGCCGCCTCTCCGTCATCGAGGCGGCATCGGCCTCGGGTCCGGGATCGGTTCCGGGTCCGGGATGGCGGCGGCGATTCCCGCCGCGGAGCCCCCGTGTGGGCCCGGGACCCCGCAGGGCGCCCTCTGGCGGACGCGGAGCGCCCGGTGCGAGCGCGCCGCCCCCGGCGGCCCCGGGACAGCGGCACGAGGGGGGCGAGGCCAAGGAGGGGCGGGGCCGGCTCAGGGGCGGGGGCACGGAGCGCGTGCGCAGCTCGGGACAGCAGAGCGCGTGCGCGGCGCGGGGCCGCCTCAGGTGTGCGGGGCGGGGCCGGCACAGGTGCGAGGGGGGGGACCGAGGCCACTTAAACACCGGAAGGGCGGCGGCCGCCATTTTCTCCGGGAGGAGCCGGCTGCGGCCGCTCCGGTGAGGCGCTTCTCTCTTTTCTGCTTTTATCTCTCCATTCTGCTTTTATCTCTCCTTCCTGCTTTTATCTCTTCTCTCTGTCTCTTCTCTCTCCTCTGCTTTTATCTCTCCTCTCTGCTTCTTTCTCCTCTCCGCTTTTATCTTTCCTCTCCGCTTTTATCTTTCCTCTCTGCTTTTACCTCTCCGCTTTTATCTCTCCTTTCTCTGCTTCTTTCTCCTCTCTGCTTCTTTCTCCTCTCTGCTTTTATCTCCTCTCTGCTTTTCTCTTCTTTCTGCTTTTCTCTCCTCTCCGTTTCTCTCCTTTCTCTGCTTTTATCTTTCCTTTCTCTGTTTTTCTCTCTCCTTTCTGCTTTTATCTCTCCTTTCTCAGCTTCTCTCCCCTCTCTCCTTCTCTGTTTTTCTCTCTCCTCTCTGCATTTGTCTCTCCTCTCTGCTTTTATCTCTCCTCTCTGTTTTTCTCTCCTCTCCTTCTCTCTCCCGTCTCCTTCTCTCCCCTCTCTGCTGTTCTCCCCCGTCTCCCCTCGCACCGCCCGCCCCCCCTGCCCCCGCCTCTGTTCCTGCTCTGTTCCCTTACAAACCCTGACTCCTGTCTCTGTTCTTCCTTCTCCTTCTCCCTCCATCCTCCCGCCCGTCCCGACCCTGCAGCCTCCCGTTATCCTCGCCTGTGCCCGCTCTTACCCTCCCTGTCCCCCTTCTCCTTCCTCTCTCGTCCTTATCCTTTCCCTCTCTTCCTCATCCTCCTTCTCTCGTCCTTATCCTTTCACTCTCTTCCTCATCCTCCTTCTCTCTTCCTTATCATCCTTCTGTCGTCCTTATCCTTTCCCTCTCTTCCTCATCCTCCTTCTCTCGTCCTTATCCTTTCCCTCTCTTCCTTATCCTTTCCCTCTCTTCCTCATCCTCCTTCTCTCGTCCTTATCCTTTCCCTCTCTTCCTCATCCTCCTTCTCTCGTCCTTATCCTTTCACTCTCTTCCTCATCCTCCTTCTCTCTTCCTTATCATCCTTCTGTCGTCCTTATCCTTTCCCTCTCTTCCTCATCCTCCTTCTCTCGTCCTTATCCTTTCCCTCTCTTCCTTATCCTTTCCCTCTCTTCCTCATCCTCCTTCTCTCGTCCTTATCCTTTCCCTCTCTTCCTCATCCTCCTTCTCTCGTCCTTATCCTTTCTTCCTCATCCTCCTTCTCTCTTCCTTATCATCC